>NC_062534.1:20437627-20440127 GCF_022655615.1 Tachysurus fulvidraco
TTTTTTCCCCCCTTCTTTTCTCAGTAAGCATCAATCTCTCATTTCTTCATCATTCTGTCTAGCTCAGAGGACACACCCATGTGCCGTTGTGGATATTTTCTACTGTTATTAATAGATAATAGTAAGAGAAGCATTTACTTGTCACTTATACATTACAGCACAGTGAAATTCTTTCTGCACGTTTCCCAACTTTGGAGGTCAGAGCGCAGAGTCGGCCATGATACAGCACCACCAGAGCAGAGAGGGTTAAGGGCCTCGCTCAAGGGCCCAACAGTGGCAGCTTGGCAGAACCGGGGCTTGACCCCTGAGCATCTGTATAATCAAGAAATTATTAGACAAAGCTACAAGATTAATACATATCCAGAGCTTTCGCAACCTGATCTACCCCGTTTGCGTGTAGTTTATGTGAACATCTTTATGTGCACGTGTGTGTACGTGCATGTGTGTGTGTGTGTGTGTGTGTGTGTGTGTGTGTGTGTGTTATGTAAGCTCACAGCTGGGTCGTTCCCCTCGTCCCAGCTTACTCCTCATAAATGACGCACAGAGCAGCACAGCCATGTGGACGTCCCATAAAAGACCTTAGATAACCGATCTTCTAATACGTTATATTTCTATGCAGTACGTACACATCCGATCATGTCCTGTTTGTGTTTTTCAGATATTTGGTCTCTGGGTGTGATTCTCTACATGCTGGTGTGTGGACGCCCGCCATTCCAGGAGGCCAACGACAGCGAGACTTTGATCATGATCATGGACTGTCGCTACACCGTCCCGGAACACGTCTCTGCGGAGTGTAAAGAGTACGAACACCTCTCACACCTACTCACTCACACAACACACTGTCTAATTCAAATACAAAAAAATTTAATGTTTAAAATTCACTTCCAACGAATCGCCGTCTGCATCCGATACTTGTTCACGACTATCCGAGCACGTCCCATCCCACGTATACACACACACACACACACACACACACACACACACACGCACATACTGTACACAAGCTCTCACAGAACCGTACACAGCAAACCTACTCAGCAGTATTTACTCCCTCGATAATCACCCACAGACTTTTTTAAAGCTATGTGATGGAATGAAAGGATCTTTGTTTTCTTCAGAGAACTTGTTTCTATAAATATACTTTTATATAAATCTATTAAACACGAAAAAAACTCGGTCTGGCTACAACTAGGTTCTTTATTTTTATATCAGGTTCCTCAAATGAACTTTGTCAAATGATCTTATCATATCAAGCAAATTCACACACACACACACACACACACACACACACACACACACACACACACACACACACACACACACACACACACACACACATATGCCTGCTCTCCCCTATCATGTGACAGCTACTAACTGCATTACTAAGTGAACAATCAGCTAAGAAGAGACACATGAAGCCAACCAACCATGTTTTTTGTAACTCATGCTACATCACAGGGCAGCGTAATGTATTTTAGAGGAAAAATACCGAACATACTGAACCGATAGGTGTGTGTCACTGCGTGTGAGAGAGTCTTAAGCAGAGAGCACAGCCAATTTGCTCCCTCGGCCCCGTTAAACTGCACCAACACAGGCACTTCATAAAACAGCTCTACTTTACAATCACGTCGCAATATCGTTCAGCGATCCGTATTCCGTTCACATCGGATCGATCCCCGGAGTTCCAGTGTGAAATGCAGTTAACCGAAACTTCTAGGTCTGTAACGATGAGCAGCAGGTCTGAACATGGTGTGTTCCTCTCACCCTCACACTAAACTTTACACTCACTTATCAGGCTTCAGCAGGACAGACTCTAGCTGAACATGCCGTACTCCTGCTCTTCACTTCCACCAGCCAATCATGGAGCATCAACCAAACAGAAGCACAGAGGGAGGATTATTGGAAGCAGTTGAGCACAAAGCTCAAACGAAAACAAAAAAAAAATGTTCCAGACCTTCTTGGAATTCTGAGTCACGGGCCAAGAGATGATGTGGTTTGAATCAGGATGCTGGCAGGTCAAGGCAGATCCTCCATTCAGCTTCAGGGCTTTTTAAACGGCATTTTCTCACCGAAATAAGCTATTGCGCTTAATATTCCGAAGTTAGACAAGATCGTATTGTGCAATCTGCATTCCTGTGTGAGAACCCGCTCCCTTAATGTGTGTGGAGTTCTCGCAGTATGTAGTATCAGACTCATTTATGTGCTTCCTGACACCGTAGGAAACATTGTTATTTAAAAAACACGAACAAAGAACATCAGACAGGTTCACAGGCGCCATCGTGATAATGAATCGCTCTTTTTCTCAGCACGCAGTTTGGTGTCATTCTGCACCAGCATCACACTTAGGTAGGAGGTGTAGCTCAAGTCTGATGGTGCGAATGCAGCTAAAAAGGAATCCGGTGATCATTTTGTATAGTTTTAAATACACTTTTTTTTTTTTTTGCATAATGCTGAAATAGAGGCAATAAGTTTCCCTTAGTTCTTATCTATATACTGTACA
>NC_062534.1:20442627-20565127 GCF_022655615.1 Tachysurus fulvidraco
TAGATTTTAGAGCTGACTGGAAAAAAGTTTAGCTCTGGATCAGTCAGTTATATTATAGATATTGTAGTATGATAATATATTTAGCTTCAGTTTTATATCAGACCATTACATTTTATTTCTATCAGATACTAGTCGTTATGTTTTGACTCAATTTTAAATCAAATTTCAGTCCATTTCTCTCATTTTTGACAAAAAAAAAAATTGCACACCTGCTAATGTCCTGGGGTTGTGATACATGTGTGTAATTTTCTTTGTGTGTGTGTGTGTGTGTGTGTGTGTCTGTGTGTGTGTGTGTGTGTGTGTTAGAGCCTTGGAGGCTGACCGTTATAATCACATCACAGCCACGTATTACCTGCTCGGAGAACGCATCCTGCGGGACAAACCGGAGTCGAACGGTCTCAATCCAGAACAAAGACAGACACAGTGAGTCACGCAGATACCATCACACATACATAAGGCTGTCCTGAATAATAAAAATCACCCACACTGAAATACTCCTTTAAAGATCTTCTTATTCCACACTGCAAGCTTGTGTGTGATCAATAAGTATTGTGAAGGACGTTATAATATCGTATTGTACTGCATCACAAAATAATCCAAGGGCAAATGCAATTATATGTTACTATAATATACAACATTTATTCATTTCCCTCAACCTCGAAGGTTGGCAACGAAGTAGCCCTTAAGTGAAGAGATACAATTTGGATAGTTAAAGGGATTAGTTAGGATGCATGTGAACTAGTGTTTGCTGTCGTAAAGTCTCTGTCATCTTAACTGTGGGTGACAGTGTAATGGTTCATCAGAGCTTCCTCAAGGCCATGCACAGCCTTCTACCACAAGTAAGCGGAGGGAAAAATAAGCTTGCTTCTGATAACTTGAGGAGTTAGATTGTGAGATGTGGTACCCTAGCGGTTAAGGTGTTGGCGAGCCAATCCTACCTTCACCGAACTCCTGAGCACTGCTTTTACAGCCCTGCATAAGCATAATTATTCCCCAGTTCCTATTTTTGAGGGATGAGATGTGCAGCATTATTATCTGTGTTATTTCTTCAACAGAAGGCCCTTTTCAGAGCCTCTAGACCTGGTGGAAGGCCGGAGCCCTCAGGCGGATGTTCTCAGAGACGCTTCTTTGGCTCCTGTCACCCAGTTGGGTTCTGCGTCTCCAGGTTTCTCCCGACGGGGAGTGTGTGAGTCTGGAGACCTGCTGGCTCCCAAATCCAGCCGTCAGGACACATCCTTCAGTGACTTTGGCAGTCCCGGTTCATGCCTAGGTCTCAGTTTCCGCTCTGTACCTCCAGACCCACCTCCAGTGGTCAAAAGTCTTAGAGCTTTGCATCAAATTTGTGAAGAAGAGGAGGAAGAAGAGGAGGAAGATCAACCTGTTACACAGTGTAGCAAAGCGAGCCCGGTACCACCAGCAGCACCCCCTTTGGACACGTCTCCCAGACACTGTGAACTATCAAAAGCTCTAAGTGTCTCAGAGAAGCTTGGGGGAAGAGGACAGGAAAAGAGCAAGGGACATGAGTTTTGTGAAGCACAGGACGAGGAGCTTAAAGGAGACGCAGAGACAGTCACAGAGAAGAGTCAAGAGGATGTCACCAGCAAAACAGCAACAAACAACGAGGAGACGGCATCCCAGATAGAGAAGCACTCATATATAATTAAAGATAAGCAACAGATGGACCAAAGCCTTCAGAAAACCAGTGGAGCGCTACAAGCAGCCCGTGTTGAGAAGGAACACACCAAGGATACCAGGAAAGAAGGAAAAGCCCCTGACACAGCAGTGAATGAGAGACAGAAGGACCATAAGCAGCTAATTGAGCCTCCAGGAACTGGCAGGACTGAGGAGAAAAATCAAACCGAAGAATCAGACACAGCTAAACATAAAGAGCAGAACCTGAGTCTCCTGAATCTGGCTGAACCTCCGTCAGTAGCGCACACTGACGCCGACACGGAGGAACCAGGGAAATCAGTAAAAGCCTCAGATAAAGCAAAAAGTGAAGCACTGAATGACCCTCAGAAGATAGACAGATGTTCACCAGTGGCTAGGACAGAAAAGACTCAGGCTGAGGACCCAAGCAAAGCACGGAAATCTTCAGACAGTGCTGACGATGAGAGAAAGAAGGACCATCAGAAGAAAGCTGGACCTTTTCCAGCAGCAGAGATCGTAGATAAAAACCAATTTAAAGAACCCCAAAAAACAGGACGAGCCACAGACAAAACAGAAGATGAGGGTCATAAGACTCAGAGTCTTCAGAAGCTAGACAGATTTCAAGCACCACCAAGACTTGATCCTGTGCAGTGTTGCTGGGGCCAGAGCGAACTCTCAAACGATACACTAGAAGACAACAACAACACCCCGTCCAAGCCGAGGCTGCTCGACACCAGTGTCGTTTCAGCTCCCTGCGTTTCTCCACGATTCCTACCCAAAAATCATTGCGTGGACCTGAGACCAGACGGGGTCGAAACCCGTAAGGTGCCCGGAGAAGCCGAGAGGACGGAGGAGACGTATGGCAAACCTCAGCAGGATCAGCAGGGATCCAGGGATGCCAGCACAGACTCCAGCAAGAACAAGAACGTGAATCTGCGAGAGCGTCTGCTGCAGTTCCCACTCTGTGAGAAAGCTCTGTCGTTCAACATCCAGCCAACATCCAAAGAAAAGCTGCTTCCCTTTGCTCAGTATAACTGCTGCCATGTGCTATAGGGGAGACATCCGAAGCTGTCCAGACCTTTTTGGCATTCCACAAAGCTTGTCAACAGAGTTCCTGCTTTTCTTCCCTCTTTCCCAGTAATGGGTTTTTAAAAGACACAGCACTTGTCCTTGTCTCTTACTGTGATCTTGGAGGTGCTTTGGCCACACACACACACACACACACACACACACACACACACACACACACACACACACACACACACACACACACAAACACACACAGAGCCACATCTATTCACTGTAAACCCATAGCTTCCCATGCCCTTTACCCAGCATTCCCTGCTGCTTTCCTGTGTGGTGACTAACGTCGTAGCGCTGCTGTGTATATAGATATCTAATCCCTATCTACTTGCGATTTGTCCGATCTCAGTGACCTTTTATCAGAACTAGCGTATGTCTCGGGAGTATATGAGCCCCGTGAATTGTTTTTCACCGTAGCAGCTTCTTTAGAGCAGAGCTTTACCTAAAGAGATCTGAAGCATCAAGCGACACACATACGTAGGGCAAATGTTAAAGCAATGGTATGAGCGAAAAGCTCACGCTCGTATGAAAATGAAACAATATCCAATAAAGAAAGAGAAAATATTGCAATCATATCTGAGCGAGCACTTGTAGAACCACTGCTCCAGCGGCACATAACTTACCGCAGTCCGTCCTGTCCTTAGAGTTATAGCATACAGCGTACCGGAATACAAGTGGTCGATTTCATCAGTTATCTACGTAGATGCTATAATTGCAATACATTATCTGATATATCGTTGTCTTTCATGGGGTAGTTCATGGGAGATGAATATTTACGATATGGCCACACCCGTACAAAACCCGGCACCTTTCATTGTATTGCATCGAAACAGCTTTAAATCATTAGAGTTAAACCCGTCACTGGATCATTCACCACTAAGTTCAGATGTAAATCGGACGACCTCACGTAGATCCGTGCACACGAAACAAAAATATTAACTGAGAGCTACTAGGGTTTATGAACTCTTGATAAACAGGACTAATAACTGTATAGTTTGTTGAGTCTGGTACGGAGCTAGATTTCCTCAAAGCCTCGTAGCATCACTATCAGCTCAACGACATACAGTAGGCGCTCGCTCGCCGTCACGACACGACACGACACGTGTCCCCCCCCGTTCCACATGGCTGAGCGTGTGTTGGATTTCAGGATGCATGAAAGACATGCGACGCATTTGATCACATATACACGAGCATGCTACATTAGCACCGATCAAAGCAGTATTAGTACGACGCTGGCTGGTCCGACCAGGGAAAGACGTAGAACGTATCTGTGATACAAGAACTTGGACCGAGGTTATTTTGAAAGGCGACGAGAGAAGACTGGTCTTCCTGAAGCTTTTTTTTTTTTTTTTTTTCTCCATTTTTTGTTACAAATGTGTACATGGTTATTCTGGAAAATGTTACCATATCAGAGTCTTACTAGGGGGATGGTGGAAACATGGTGACTGCATATCATTCATCATTTTTATTTGTATTTTATTTTTAAAAACTTCACTTTTTATTTCATTTTATTTAAGAGGACCATCATAAGAGAGTGAGACTGCCTTGATTTAACTCGTCTCGGGGTGCATGTTGACTGTTGAACAAGCAGTCTGTCAGTATAAGCTCTTGGACACATCTGGACATGTACAGTGTGTATATATTCTTTTCAGCATGTGTGCTATTACCGATATATATGCTATTGACATGATATTGTGTTTTCACCCAACATACCAAAAGCAAATCTAGCTCTAGGCATCGAACAGCGCCGAAGAGAACGAGTAGCATCCTAAACAAATCGTGGGAAAAAAGGTTTAGAAATGAAAACAGGCTAAATGCTCTGACGCAGAAGTGTTTCGCGGTTTGCCGTCAGTGCTACCGAGTAAAGCCGAATCAGCTTCATGATCTTGCATCAGTCACATGGAGAAAACTACACATAACACACGTTCACTCTGGTAACGCAGTCACAGCGGTTATCGATCCTCGGCTACTCTCACTAAGGTCTCCGTGGGTGAGTCGGTTCTTCTGCAGTATGAAGGACAAAAATTCTTTAACCCTAACAAAAGCAGTTTTCTGAGACAACCATATTTTCAGGACTATAAGACACATTCTGTCCTTTTACCACAAAGTCACACCGTCTGTTACTGACAAGGTTCTCATGCTATCTGCATGATTATTGTGATGTCATCAAGCAAAGCTTCTGTTTACACTTGAGGGTACATGTGCGTGTAATTAGTAATATATGCTGAAATTCAAAAATAAATATATATATATATGTTTAATAGGGGGGGGGGCACGGTGGCTTAGTGGTTAGCACGTTCGCCTCACACCTCCAGGGTTGGGGGTTCTATTCCTGCCTCCGCCTTGTGTGTGTGGAGTTTGCATGTTCTCCCTGTGCCTCAGGGGTTTCCTCCGGGTACTCCGGTTTCCTCCCCCGGTCCAAAGACATGCATGGTAGGTTGATTGGCATCTCTGGAAAATTGTCCGTAGTGTGTGTGTGTGTGTGTGAGTGTGTGTGTGTGCCCTGTGATGGGTTGGCACTCCGTCCAGGGTGTATCCTGCCTTGATGCCCGATGACGCCTGAGATAGGCACAGGCTCCCCGTGACCCAAGTAGTTCGGATAAGCGGTAGAAAATGAATGAATGAATGAATGAATGTTTAATAAGGACGGTGTATATTTATTTATGAGAATGTGATGATTGGGTTTTAGATGGCAGTTCATTCTAAATTCACAGGGTTATAATTTCTAACCTCAGTTTGTTTTCTGCTCCTCACATCACACACCGACAGCAGCGGACATGTTTACTACGTCTTTACAAAGAGTAGACTGCTAAATACCTGCTTGTTCAATGCTAAACTGAATAATCAGAAAACTATCAGTAACAGGCACATAGCCGTTAAAACGTAGATTTACTTCAGTTGGGTTATTTTTACAAAACATTAATACAATCATAGCTCAATAATATATACGAGTTGTCCTCGATTCCGAGCAGCTCTCATAAACATAACCCTGTAGCTGAAACGTTAAGTGTACAGCAGCCGCCGCTAGGCCACGCTGTAACTATCGTACAAAACAGTAGCTTCGTTTTAGTGACATAGAGCGAAAAGCGACCGACTTTTTCCTCTGAGAAGATAAAAATTAAGAGGTGTGTGTGAATAGTCCTGAAAATATGGTACTGTTCCGTCAACCCGTTAAAAAGTACATGCCGACTTGTGACACGTAGACAAACTCTCTGATGTATAACAGATAACTGGCCAAACTTCAGCCTACACCGTATGATGCTAATGCTACATAACCGCAACAAAGCGTATCTCAAATGTATACGCTGCATTTCGAAACACATTAAAGTCCATTTAATCCATCGACCGATTATATATATATTCTGTAATCAAGATGCGCCATAAAAATAAATTTAAAAAAAGATACGAAAAGAAAAGTATCCTGGCAACATGATAAACTTCTTTGAATATGTTTTAGAGCAAACGAGATGTCTGTAGTGAAAGAGTTTCTGAATGTTTTAATGAAGGTCAACTAATGCCTCACGAAAATTTTGCGTTCATGTCGTTCTTCAGACTATAAAGTGTAAAGAACGAACGTCTAAAGGAATGGTTAGGTGAAAAACCGAACGCACACAACGTTTCATATCTGGATGTTTGCTTTTATAGATTTGCACTGGAACTATGAGGCCAACGTAGCCACGGACGTATTTGTCTCACGTCACGTCGTATTCGTGAGCATTTGCCGATGTGATGAAGGACACTGTGTGATCACTGCAATCTATAAACATGTATAAGATCTCAGTGTGTAGCTGAATCTTAAAGGGGCAGAAATTTTGGGCTTTATCTGTTGCTACAGCTTGGGCTTAGTCCGTAACACAGAGGCTGCCTAACCGAAGCTTAAAAGCTAATTCATTACATAAAAATGAGCCTAACGATTTTATTAGAAGCAAATATATGAAGATTAGAGAATTCATTCTCATAGAAGATTTAGGCTATCTACTGTAGATAGGCCAGTGAGAAACTATAGAAGCATTGATGACGGTTTAGATGATGCAACGATTGTGTACGTGAGGTTTTTTGCTGCATTACTCTTTTAGCAATCGTTGTTCACGTGTGTAAAGCAGAGGGTTCTAAAGCACAAACCTGTACCGTACTGTGCTTACTCAGACACTTCCCGACCGTAGACCTGCTCTAAACGTTCGACTTCACCTGTAGAAAAGCAAGTAGACGTACACGTCATGATTTCACCGTTCCTCACTCACTCACTCTTCACGTTTTCATTTTCATTCTCATTGTCTCGGGTCTCCAGTTTACCGACCAGGGTAGAATGACATCTGGCTATGTCTAGAGTCCCATTGACCCTTATTAAAACAATGACTCTGTCTCAATGAGATTAATTTATTTTTGTATTTATTTATTAAAACCGAGTAAACAAATGAATGTCTGTGTATCTTTTTTTTTTTCATCATAAACAGTAAGTGCACAACATGTTGGTGAGTATTCTGCTCACTCTTTGGTTCTTTTAGCTGGACAGTAAAGCATCACTCAGATCTGGCTGGATAAGTTCAGAAAGGCATCAACTGGAAACTACACACCTTATATTGGTAAATATCGCTGCAAGCTAAAATCTTTGGCTGCGAGATGATGAAGGTGCAAAAAGGCTGAAGTGCAAAATATGCGTTGTGTCTCAAATCACGTTTACAGTATGTACTGTTCTAGACTAACTATGGCTGAGTTTACACTTGGTATTAAAACACGACCCGAGTGTTCTGGATGTCGTCCGCATACGCATCGACAAGACGAGCGCACATGTCCGACGTGTCCTGATCCGAGGTAGTCGAACGCATTGTGATCGGATCTTTGTATGATGTAAACGCAATCCAGCCGTCGTGTCTGCGTTCACAGCTCGACATCACACAAACCCTGTACGCTTTTTTTTATTCCCATCCTCTATCCCGAACTGTCAGAAAGATAACGGACACCGGGACGTGGAGCGGATGTGAGACTCGCACATTTATATCTTTGTGGAGCGATGTGAGCATTCAAGCTACTGTATGCTTCCAAGTAGCAACAGAAATAAATCAGTAGCTGACAATATGCTTAAGCACATGCTTGTAGCTTAATAGCAAATATAACGTTATAATGTACCAGAAAGTTCCAGAACTGTTCATTCCTGTAAAGTAGGTACACTTTTCCCACCACGGCCGGCAACGATCCCAGATCCGGACGTTAGCGTGAGACTTTAGTAAGGTTTAGTAAAACCTCCTCCTTCTCAATTCATAAAATTTGTAAAATCTCTCGCGACTGAAATGTTTTCAAAGAAACTCCACCACTTCAGGTCAGTTTTGCAGAGCAATCTTTGATCTGCAGACTTATTTAAATATTGTGTGGGAAAGACAGATCTGATCAGATATCCAGATATCGAAGCCACGTGATGTTGACGAATGAAAATGTGCCATGTCCTGATTGGCTGACGATCCGAGACGCATTATTACAGGGATCGTATTTTAATGCCAAGTGTAAACGTAGCCTGCATGCAAAAAAATTAGTGCATTAAATCTGGTCAAATTCTGAAATTGTACAGTGGTACCCCGCTCATTGACCGGCTCGGAATTCGACCTTTTTGCTTAGCGAACAGTTTTTCGACCGAAATTTGCGCACGCTGAACGACCAAATCCCCGCTTATCGACCTCGACCCACGTAGTGCGAGGGGAGGGATCTTCCCAGTCTCACCTCAGCCTTTGTGGAGAGAGCGTCTATCGTAAATGAAACTTCGGTTTGTGAACAATATTAGTTATTTAGCGGTCAATATAACAATTTAGTGCGTGTATATTGTATTTCTTTATTATTCTTTATTTATTTTTTTATTTTACATTACTTTGTTTATTATTTATTATCTTCATTACTTCTTATGGGATAATTACATTCGCTCTTCGACCTTCTCGCATTTCGACCGGTTTTAAGGAACACGTTAAGGTCGATAAGCGGGGTAGCACTGTATTATTACTGAAAAAAGAAATGAAAAGTAATGCATGTATTTTACATGAACCTATCTTATCATGTAGCACAAAACAGATCTGCAGGGGCTGTTTTGTTCTAAATGATGCGGATAAATGAAAGTTTCAGGCTGTTTTTATGAACATCACCTGCAATTTGATGTCATTTAACAAACCGCTCATTTTAAAGGATATTCTATATGCTAAAGAACACTAAAGACTTTCGTAGGATGTGACTTGAGACGCAACGTATGATATATTTATGAACGTACTTCATAATGTGATTTGTCTGCCGTTTAGTGTCGCCACCGTGATGCCTTACATATGTGCCATTTTGTAATACAAGATATATTTTTAAATATATAAAACACCCCACCCAGGCATATTTAATGCATGCTCTGCGCACAGACCTACGGGTTAGTGAGCTAGCTGATTAACTTTAGATCATGCCTTCAAATCGGCCTTTTAGCTCACTAACGTCTATGTCCTGCTCTGGATTTTATATACCACGTTCCTTTAAAAAACCTTTATTCTATACTACAGCAGTCCTTTATTTCCCACGAGGCACCGTTTGGCACCTCAATACCTCACGGCGCAACAGCAAACCACTTTAAATCGTTAAAGAAACCACGGTGTAGTGAACTAGATGGTCGACGCCACACCTCTGCGTCTGCTTTCCGCCATCTCGGGGTTATGAGCGAGGCAGAGCATCGGGCTGGGATTGCCTCACTTTCTGTAAGATGAAACAGACACAAAACTACATTGAACACGGTGTGGAAAGAAACACATAATACACACAGCCTAAGGCTTTCAAGACAAATTAATATAATAGACTAAGCTGCGTTTATCAGGAACACTTAGCGTGTAGACGCCAGCGATTACTTAATGTGGTTCTGCGTAATGTATTGGTCCTCTCTCTATTCTAACACCAAGTGACATGTTATGTAAGCAAGGCGTTGTGTTGTGTTGTGTTGTTTTGTGTTGTGATGCAGTAAAGCCACACATTACCTGCTCTTTGAGGGCCAGCATGCTGCAATATTCGATCTTTTCCTTCTTGATTCTGACCCAGTCTGGTTCGTCAGGAATAATAAAGGCTAGAATCATTTTCACTATAATCAGAATGTGCTGCAGAAACAAAAACAAAACACTATTAAAGTGTCGGTTTGCTCCCAGTGTTGCCAGGTCACAAGTAACGTACGGTCATGTCAAAAAATTAGGACCTCATGAAAGCCTGTGTGTGTTTGTTTTATTCTCATTTTAACAATGATGGAAGATTCGATTAATATAACTACTGTACATAAATAAAACCAAAGAAAAATCTCCTACAGGTGAATCACATCAGGTGTAAAGGATTAGAACATTGTTACAGAGCATTCTGAAGGAGGCTTGTCTTTAAACCTCAGATATTTAGATTGCTTTGCTCTTAATTGTTGAAATGAGAGGTATCAGAGATCCAAAGAGCTCTCTGAGGCCTTCAGGAAGAAGATTGTTGATGATTTTGAGTCTGTTAAGGGATCAAAAATGATCTCAGGAGAATTTGTAATCAGCCATTCTACTGTCCTAAAATACTTTACAAGTGGAGAAGATTTAAAACGACAGCCAACACGGCCATGTCAGGACGTCCAAAAAATTCACCCCAGGAGCTGATCGCAAGATGATTAAAGACGTCTCCAAAAAAACATGAAATCTCATCAGAGGGCTCTTGCTACAGTTGATGTCAAAGTGCAAGAGACTACACAACTTTAATTATCATGGGAGGAGTAAACCTTTGCTGTCTAAGAGAAGAGAGACAAAGCCCAAGGAATAATGTGCTTTGGACAGATGGACATCATCATCATTCATCCTCATCATTTACATCACTTTCATCTCCAGGTTCAAATTAAAACAAGATCAGAAACTGACATGTGGACGTTTCTTAATAGAGAACTTTCACATGACTAAAGTTTGGACACACCTTCCAAAAGTTTGGACACACCACCTTTTCAACAGGACAATGACCCCAAACACACCTCCAGGCTGTGTAAGGGCTATTTGACCATGAAGGAGAGTGATGGGGTGCTGCACTAGAGGACCTGACCTCCACAGTCACCGGACCTGAACCCAATCGAGAAGGTTTGGGGTGAGCTGGACCGCAGAGTGAAGGCAAAAGGGCCAACAAGTGCTAAGCATCTCTGGGAACTCCTTCAAGACTGTTGGAAGACCATTTCAGGTGACGACCTCTTGAAGCTCATCAAGAGAATGCCAAGAGTGTGCAAAGCAGTAATCAAAGCAAAAGGTGGCTACTTTGAAGAACCTAGAATATGACATATTTTCAGTCGTTTCACACTTTTTTGTTATGTACGTATATAATTCCACACGTGTTAATTCATAGTTTTGATGCCTTCAGTGTGAATCTACAATTTTCATAGTCATGATAATAAAGAAAACTCTTTGAATGAGAAGGTGTGTCCAAACCTTTGGCCACGACTGTACAGTGGTGCACATAACAGTGTGTGACATCTTTATCATTTTTTTAGTTCTCATTAACCAGAAGTTGTCAAATCAAGAGGAATGACATGCAGATAATAAATAAAATGAACGTATTCTATTAACAGGATTCTAGGCACAATTGCTCGAGGCAGCCTGTATAATCTCAGAGAAAAACTCAATGCACAATAAAAAAATCAACAACCCTAGTCTAATATAAGACCACTGATACGTCGCCCTCACGATCCTGAAATGCGTGATGTAGTACAAGGTTCCAAATAAATGCATGTGACTTATGGCATTCTTTATTTCACCCTGGAATCATGAAGGTGAAGATGACGTGTTTTATATCGATGCCGGTTTACATAAACTCTACAATCAGAGTTCAGAATCAGAAACAAGAAATTCATTACCGTAGTTCAGAAAATTAATTAGGGAAACAATAAGGTTTATGCTAATATGATGTTATTGCCTCCTCATTATATTTATCATCTATGGATTAAGCGATATGCATAGTGCAATGCTAATGCTAATGTTTTCGTTGCCTCTGTTTATTGTTCCCTCTGTGAAATAATTCCAATTAACATGCAATCTTTAATAAGATTCGTGTGTGTGTGTGTGTGTGTGTCTAACCTCCACCATGATGAAGAATACCAGCACAAGGCTCGGGCTTAGTCCAGCATCCTGAGTGAACGCTTTAATCCGTGGAGCTAAAAACAGCAGCCAACAGTTCGATATGACTGAGAGAAATGACAGAACCTCGAATGCTGTCTGAGGAGTGCACACACACACACACACACACACACACACACACACACACACACAGAGAAAATAAGCAAAAGGAAAGCAAAAATACACACACAAATGAGGAAGTGGTTCTTCAGCTGTTACAGGAAGACACATTCAAACTGACACGTTGTAAATCGTCCAGTGTTTGCTGTATAGTTTCTGTTTTATGTAGGAGGTTTAAAGATCTGTTAGCATGAGGTGTGGCCTGGTTTGCACTGTACAGATATGAACAAAACACACCACTCACTTTAATCAGCACAGCAGGTTTGCGTACAGGATTCTTACGTCCTGTGAGTCACTGATTACATTTCTTTGCAAAAAGGCCCTGTGGCCTGGTATAAAGGTGATCACCTGCCACACGCCAATGCCGGACTCGGGTGGAGAAAATGGCTTTCGGAAGAGGCGGCAGATCTTGTAGGCGTCGCCGCGGATCTCTGTGATGTTGTTAATTAGTAGAAGCACAGCCGTGAGTGGATACACACAGGAGAACAGACTCAGGTAACCAAACTGCACCAGCAGCTCAATGTACTCCAGAAACAGACCCTGCAAACACACACACACACACACACACACAGTTATGATTCTAGACAAATCTGGCCAGATAACGGCAAAAAAAAAACCTGACAATTTTCATGGCTCATACAGAAAGAGCGTAATTGCATGGCCTTCCTGTATGCTTACAGCACCTCCAGTATATTCTGAATATCTATATGCTCATGTACAGTATATCTTCTTCTAGTGCTTTCATTCATTATTATTCTTTAGTAAGCACTTTATCCTTATTAATGCCGACGAGGGTCCAGAACCAATCCTGTTTAGGCAGAAGAATCTACCCCAGACCCCAGACGAGTTTCACCCCAGATAATTATGTCGCTTTGTAGAAGCCAACATTCTGTTTTCCTATTTAAGCTTAGACAAAAACCTATCAAGAGTAACTCCTCCTAGAGCTTTCGAGCCACATGCACCAAATTCGGATATGTTGTAGACGCTGGTCTGAAGTTTGTTGCTGTTCCTTTTCTAAGCGATCCGAGTACCAGTACTTCTGGTACCGGGTCTCAAATTGGCCTTTTTTCCCATAGACTCCCATTATAAAATTTGGAGGTTTATAACTCGGCAAGCTTTCGAACGATCCACACCAAACTCGGCCAGCTCCTTCAGGGTGATACTCTGAACAAAGTTTTAGATTGGTGTACCGACTGGCCTTTCGGTTGTGCCGCAGGCCCGCCCACAAAATATGCTAAATTAAAAAACTTTTTACAACATTGACATGTGACACTTCAAAACACTCAGCACAATGAGAGGAACTTCCTTACGGGTATTCTGATGACGTCACGTGACGGCACACGATGTCACATGAAAATAAACAATTTTGCACAACACTGACATGTAATATATCAAAACACTCAATGTGGGGAACTGCCTCAGGAGTATTCAGATGAAATCACATGCTCGTCTCCACTTGCCTCCAAATGTTTTCGCACCCTAGCTTTCTGTCCACTTGCCTCCAAACCTAACACTGATCCTTATGGCCACTCGCCTACAAAAAACACCGGACTTGCTTTGTCAAAGCCAACATCGTGACAAACTTTACAAATCTAATTGGGAATTAGCGTTGAGTAAGTTTGGAAACAACTAGGGTAGCATCCAGAAAACCACACAAGAAGCATATACTCAAAATAAAAAAAAAATACTGATAGGTACAAGAAAAAAAGGTTGGGGAGGTTGGGTTATGTACTCCTAACACCTACTGTATGTGAGTTTCTAATGCACGGTCTTATGGTGTGTGAGAGAGAGAACTTACAGGAAACGGGGGCAGACTGCCTTCAGCCTGCATGTGATCAGCGGCCGGGTCGTCCTCCTTCAGCTCTTTGTGTGAAGAACCGTAGAAACGATCTACAATAAATGGCACCACCACCTCTGTGAACTGGTTTACTGCTTGGGACAAGATCAGCAACGACGACAGCCTCTGCACACGCCGGGAAAGGAACGAACGATTAGTAATGAACGTTAATAATGCAAGCATTAAAAAAATAATAATGCACGAAGAAAAAAACAAGAGTGAGCTGGACTGACCTTGTGTAGAAGGAAGAGGTCCTGTTTGAAGATGGCAATGTGAAACAGCACAGCAAAGTTGTTAAAAAAGGTGAACTGGAAAGAAAGAAAAAGATGAGAGAGAGAAATGAGAAGCACTGTAATGTCCTTATGCACTTATCAGCATTCACAATCCAGCTGGGAGTTTTAGAAGAGAAAAGCTGCCTTAGTAATAACTGGGAACTAAAGGGGAAGATACATGGAGTGGATATTTGCCAGCATTTCAAAAAAACATCTCATCCTCCTTTCTCAAATCCCGTCTGCCTTATCCACCTCTGTACCAACGTTATACTGTGTTGTTTATCTTTTTTATTCAACTTCATTCAGCACATATGAAAGCATGAGCTAAGCTGAGCAGACAAGTGGGAACACTTTTTATAGAACCATCATTGGTTAATATACTGTATGTTTCTCCACAACACCAATCATTTGTTTAATTTTCTCCAAAAAAAAAAAAACGAAAACAGCAGCTAGGCTCATTGTATGCCGTCGTGTACCGACCACCTCCGCCACTAAATTAACCTCCTTCACCCAGCATTCAACACTGACAGTTAATTAATCCTGCTTGTAACCCATCACTCTCATAAGTATATAAGCTGGCCAGTAAAAAATAAAACTGGCTGACACCCTAAAACCTTCCCTTTTTGGAAAAAAAACTATTAAAGTTGAGGAAAATAATACAGCTACTAAAGCAAGCTCCAATCACTCCATCAGACACGCATACAAGGGGAGAGAGAGAGAGAGAGAGAGAGAGAGAGAGAGAGAGAGAGAGAGAGAGAGAGAGAGAGAGAAAGGGAGAGAGAGAGGGAGAGAAAGAGAGAGAGAGAGAGAGAGAGAGAGAGAGAGAAAGAAAAAATGAGAAATCATTGTGACTGACCACCAGAACTTTAGTGGTGTGATGATACTGAAAAGCTGATTCTTCTCTGTGGTTCTCTGAGAGAGAGAGAGAGAGAGAGAGAGAGAGAGAGAGAGAGAGAGAGAGAGAGAGAGAGAGAGAGAGAGGGATTAAACATCAGCATTCTTTATACCTGAATCGCACCAACAAGATAATGGATTCACCAACTGGACTCTCGGTTCAAACAATGTCAGGTTTTCACTTTTCTCTTGATTTATGATCACCAAAACGTTAAATTGTCAAAGGATTATTAATGCCACTTAGACATTGTGTCTGAAACAATGAAAGAATATAATCTGCTTTACCCCACTCAGTGAGCTGCAGGGCAACTGTGCGGTAGGCATTCCCCAGCATGTTGGTGTAGACAATGTGGATGATGGAGGGCAGGTAGGACAACGTGGCTGTAATAAGGGATCCAGAAGCTTTGTGAATTGAAGCCATGATGTTTTCGATGTAATAAAATCCCATCATGCCGAGGACAACGAGTCCAAGGAAAAGTAGCACTACGGGCACAGAGACCAGGCCCACCCGCATCTGCCTCTTTGACTCAGGGAAGAGTGGCTCTGTTCTACCCGTCACGGGATTGATTCCCACCTCACCCTGGAAACCAGGCCGCGGTTCCTGAAACTGCTCAGTTAGTGTCAGTGTGCCCCAAGAGTATGACAGCGCAGCGCTTCGTCTCTTCCATAACTCCATGAACACGGTTGACCAGATCATGCTGAACACAGCCTGCACCATGTACGCGCTCACAGGCAGACGGCCGTCATCAGCATCCAAGGATCCCGGACCAGGGGTTGAATTATGTGCTATAGGTTCATCAGTGGGCGGAGCTCCAGGAAGAAAGAAGATTATGAAGAGTCCCAGAAATGCTGGAGGTATCAGTGCCCATGTGTAAAAGTCTAAGAAGCTGAAGTAGAAAGCAATGGAGCTGCCGAAGTAAGCATGAACGGTGTCTGCAGTGGAGAGACGACAAACAATTCGAGCTAATAAACACATTTTTACAACGGAGTGATATAACGTTAGTAGGACAATGATCTCTGGGGATAAGAATGTTAAGAGACTTTATAAAATGGTCGCAAATGACAACGGTTGTATTAGCGTCGGTGAATACTTTTAGCAATACAGGTCAAACAAGTAAGTTTGATTTTATACATAATAAAAAAATGTTGTTAATATGTGGTAGTAGGATTTGTATTGTTTTATAATTACATCATTCAAATTCCTCCTAATAATGCGATGCTTCAAAATCTTCATAATATGTTTGTTGTATGATTAAAAGATTCTGAATAAAGAGAGAAAAGCAATTCTTTGAAAGTTTCTTCTCTTTTAGAACGAGTGAGTGTGTTTCTGCCTTCAGGCCCCGAGTGAGTATTTGCATGTTTTTGTTTGAATTTGTATTCATATGTGCTCGAATGGGTGTGTATCAACTGTGTAAGCACATGTCTATAGAACTCTGTGTGTGTGTGTGTGTGTGTGTGTGTGCGCATGTGCGCGTGTATGTGTGTGTGTATGTGTGTTACTGTAAATTGCCCTAAGGATACCGACTCAGGTTTGTCATGACCAGCAAGACACAAAGTACAGTGAGGGAAAAAATTATTTGGATTGTTCATGTATATAATTTAGTATGTTCCACAAACACAAGCGAAAAGAAAATGTACACAAAATGTGTGAGTACCTAAAGGCTGTCCCCACAAACGCTTCTGTAGATACCAGTCTTTGCTAAGAGCATCTAGCTTCTTCTCATCGCACAAGGGGAAAACATCCTGAATCACACCTGTTTTCTGCAGCTTCTGAACTACAGCACAAAGAGAGAGAGAGAGAGAGAGAGAGAGAGAGAGAGAGAGAGAGAGAGAGAGAGAGAATTGGCATAGCATTACAATGTTAGCATAACTGTGGAGGAGGGGATTGAGCACAGCATGACTAAGCAGCTGATTCTGAAAGAGAGAGCGAGAGAGAGAGAGAGAGAGATAGAGAGAGAGAGCGAGAGAGACTCTTAAGGTCACACACACAATCCCTGTCTGTTTCCTTTTATACGTAAACCAACACTTTAAAATGAGAGACAAAGTGATACCTAATGCCCATTCTGCGCATATATACAGTAACTGTACTGCAGTGTAATTCCCAGCAACAGACTGAGACAGAAAAACACCTACTAGGAAAGACACAGTCCAGTGTTTCAGTACTTATTACATGTTATTATATTATTATTTTATTTCACCTGTAATGGATCTGCGTTAATGTGTTAATGGAAACTGCTTAAATGTACAGTCACTGAGATATAAGTCTCTTCCCCTGAAATACACAAAACCTTTTTGGCTTTTTTCCCCCAGGGACTGTACAAGGTGAAATTCAGTGTCAATTTTCCCTTTCTCTCTCTCTCTCTCTCTCTCTCTCTCTCTCTCTCTCTCTCTCGCTCTCTCGCTCTCTCGATGCTGTAACTCACATATGTTCTGTCTACATCTCAGGATGCCTTTGTCTCCATGTATTCCGGGGATGCGCTGGTCTTTCACTGCCCTCATGGACTCCAGCTGGTGTTGGACGATGTACTGTCTCTCAGCCAGAGTCAGGAACTTCTTCATGTCATCTACACACAGAACACAGCTGCTACACAAACAGCCATCTAGCTATAAATACTGACTGATGCGCACATCATTTTTATGTATTATTTACAATATCACATCTCTTTTTTCTGTTACTCTTAACCTTCTATAGTTTATAAAAGGCCACATCAGCTACAAGATACAGCGCTGCTGTCGAGGTGTAAATCAAGGTAATTGTCCCTAGTTCGTTTCATTATTATTCATCTGTATGTCTCTCACCTTGCTCTTCCCTTTACATTCTAATATCGGTGTCTACGGTCCCTTTCTGGACATCGGCGCCGGTGCATCAAGTACATTTTGTATTAATTTCAGTCTATTTAAGTTTACTGTTGATCTCTTGAATATAATAGAAGCAGCTCATTACTTACTGATGTTACTGAAGTTGTCCTGATCATGAAAGGAAAACAAGATCATATTTCCCTCTTTGTCAGCTTTGCAGAGTCCCAGGTCTTCTGTGGCCCTGAGTAAGGTACAGCGAGGTGCCGCAACCACGATTCGACTCCAGCTGGCATCTTCGCCGGGGTGTACAAGTAGGTGTGCCCCTAAAACACACAGCAGAGGAAGCGAGAGAGGGCTTTCCTGTATGAGTCAACACTCATTCACTCATCTACAGCAGATCTATTTCATCTATAATCGCAAGGTGAAATGTTCGACACCCTGCATCGCTACACCATAAAGTAATGCTTTCTTAAGACTAAACTATATCCAAGGATTTCTGTTAAATAAAAGCCCATCATCATTATTCATTTTTATATGTCGTATGCTTTATTAATCATAAAACACACTGACTCCAAATCCGTCCACACCGGAAGTCTAAGGGCAGCTGTTAAATGCTGTCAATGACAGATTAAATGTCTGCTTCACTACAATCATCACACGTACGTAGTTACGGGGCAAGTCGTGGCCTAATGGGGCAAGTCGTGGCCTAATGGGGCAAGTCGTGGCCTAATGGGCAAGTCGTGGCCTAATGGGGCAAGTCGTGGCCTAATGGGCAAGTCGTGGCCGAATGGGGCAAGTCGTGGCCTAATGGGGCAAGTCGTGGCCTAATGGGCAAGTCGTGGCCTAATGGGGCAAGTCGTGGCCTAATGCGGCAAGTCGTGGCCTAACTGGGCAAGTCTTAGCCTAATGGTTAGAGAGTCTGACTTGTAATCCTAAGGTTGTGGGTTTGAGTCTCAGGCCGGCCATGACTGAGGTGCCCTTGAGCAAGGCACCGAACCCCCCAACTGCTCCCCGGGCGCCGCAGCATAAATGGCTGCCCACTGCTCCGGGTGTGTGTTCACGCTGTGTGTGTGTTCACTGCTGTGTGTGTGCACTTTGGATGGGTCAAATGCAGAGAACGAATTCTGAGTATGGGTCACTGTACTTAGCCGTATGTCACGTCACTTATTTTATCTTATGCGCAACATGGTTATGGTAAGTGGGTTAGCAACAGATTGCCACAAACTAATTTGTCTGCCTCAGTGTGAAACCCTACATTTGCATCCAACCTTATTCATGTCTGAAAATGAACTCCATGCAGAATTTACTGGTTAACGTTGGTCTTCACCGCATTTCTCTCCTAGGTATGTGTAATTTGCCTCAAGCATAACTTTAATTTGGTGACAATCTTTTTTTTTCAATAAACTATGAAAGTTTTACAATAATGACGAATACATTTTTTAAACAAAGGGTACAGCAGCCCACTGTGTACACATAAAGCAGCCCACAAACACATTAAATCCTGCTCATAAGCACCCAAACAACAGATACAGTTACTGTAACTCCTCAGTAGTGTCAACAAATCCTGACACTACTATATTACTCAGTGCACATGAACATTGCATGAACGTGGAAACACTTGAGTATGATTAGCTGTGTAATCTTAGTATTGACTATTGTTTTGCAGGGTTTGATCTGCAGTCTTCTCTCACCTCCTGCAGTATTAGGTGCTGAGATCATGGACATGATCCACTGCTTGGTGTTGGACTCCGTGTTCTCGGCCAGTTGAATCAGAACCAGAGGCTCGACTTCAGGCGACACGCAACATGGACAGCCAACTTTGGACCAAGACTCGGGGGATATCGCCTCTGCCAAGCTGGAGACGCTGTCCTGCTGCTGCTTTGGAGAAGTCATCCTGACCTACTTGTGGAACGCTGTATCAGATAGATGAAGAGATGAAGATTTTCAGTGCTGCAATTGCAGATGTAACTCATGAGCAACAAAAGATTTCAGCGCAGATGAAATTTAATTGAAAATGATATTCATGATAGAAATTCTTGCCATGTAGTTTATTCAGAGCTTGACATGCAAAACACACACTGTGTATAATGTTGTATCTTGTTTGTTTACTTGTAATAACTTGTAATAAACTGTTTGGAATAAAATCGACTGTAAACAATCTCTGAATGCCGTAAATGCAAATATTCTTTTTTTGTACTTTCATTATTTTTAAGCAGCATAAGCTTCACAGCTGCAGTGCAAAACTACAACAAGCATGTCTTGGCTTATTGACTACAATTAGCTGAACTATTCTTATCATTAGAAGTTATACACAAGCCGGATTCTGTCTCATTTGTTATTTGCAGTAATTATAAACGCAGACTGTGGTAAGGCAAGTAATGGCAGGCAATGCGTTAGAATGAGGGCTTGTATTAAATGAAATAATGGTTTAATGGTCGTGTTGTGTTTCAACAAAGAAACATCAGCAGATGAAGCTGCATGTTCAGCAAAGTTCAACACATTTATATGCTGTGTGTGTGTTCACTGTTTAGGAGGATAAACAAAACGAAACCACTTTCAACTTTGCAACCAGGAAGACGAGAGAGAGAGAGAGAGAGAGAGAGAGAGAGAGAGAGAGAGAGAGAGAGAGAGAGCACAGAGAGAGAGAGAGAGAGCAGACAGGAAGACAGACAGATAGAGAGATAGAGAGAGAGAGAGAGAGAGAGAGAGAGAGAGAGAGAGAGCAGACAGGAAGACAGACAGATAGAGAGAGAGAGAGAGAGAGAGAGAGAGAGAGAGAGAGAGAGAGAGAGAGAGAGAGAGAGAGAGAGCACAGAGAGAGATACAACAGACAGACAGGGAGAGAGAGAGAGACAGAGAGAGAGAGAGAGAGAGAGAGAGAGAGAGAGAGAGAGAGAGAGAGAGAGAGAGCACAGAGAGAGAGACATCAGACAGACAGGGAGAGAGAGAGAGACAGAGAGAGAGAGAGAGAGAGAGAGAGAGAGAGAGAGAGAGAGAGAGAGAGAGAGAGTGAGTGAGCAGACAGGGAGACAGACAGAAAGAGAGAGAGAGAGAGAGAGAGAGAGAGAGAGAGAGAGAGAGAGAGAGAGAGAGAGAGAGTACCTGCTTTCACTTGACACTCCTCTTGGATGTCTGCTCCTGTTTTATCTGATCACAAACAGCTCCACCTTCCTACTGTTTTGTGAAAACAAACATGGAAGCAGACGAACTCCAACACACTCCACACTGAGCTTGCACTCTAAACATCTACCTGTAACTTACTAATACAGAACTGTGCAGTTTTTCTCCTAAACCTAAACCCGGTCACTGTTAGCGGTAACAGCAGCAGCAGGATTGTTGACAGTAGGAATGCAGTTGAACTTCTCCTCCCTTTGCTTTAGGGTGGGACAGAAGCTTCAGCTTCAGCTTTACTCTGCCTAGTGTTCCACATCCTCTGGGTCCTACAGCCCTCCGATTCCCTGTCAACACACACACACACACACACACACACACACACACACACACACACACACACACACACACACACACACACACACACAGACACTGTCAACACACACACACACACACACACACACACACACACACACACACACACACACACACACACACACACTGTCAACACACAAACACACACACACACACACACACACACACACACACACACACACACACACACACACACACACACACACACACACACACACACACACACACACACACACACACACACAGAGACATAGATATATAGGCACTAACTAGTTATAAAACCTTTTTTTTACTTTCTGATCTATTATTAACCATTGTATGCACCATCAGTAACCTCAGTTCTGATTTGTGTATTTTATTATGGCACCATATTGTAAAGTGTTTGTTAGCAAGAAAAACCCTATAAATAACACTTAAATACACTTAAACCTGGTGGTCATTGGTTCTGACTGAGACCAGTTTTCACAGCTTGACGGTGTTTGAAAATCCATGTCCATCCTGCTCAGATACTACCAGAATTGACGAATTCATCTATGAATAGTATGTTTATTTTCTTCTGTTTTATTTATTTGTTTGTTTGTTTGTTTGTTTGTTTGTTTTGTCTCTGAGGCCTGCATCACTAGCAAACTGAAACCCTTATTTTATTTAATTTTTTTTGCTGTACCTCCATCAACACTAATCAGAATCCTCCTGAGCTTTTTTAGGTTCATTTTGTTGATGTTGTCAGCAGGAGGATGGTGAACAATCTGTCCTTCCTCTGTTTTCCATACATGTTGTCACGCATGTCACGTTGGTTGTAACAGTCACTGTAGGATCATAGCACTGTAATAATGCTCTGATCCTCTATTCTCCTTCCTAAGAAAGGAACCAATACCAAAGGTTTTGTAAGACAGTGATCATATATTTTTTTAACCTACCCATGAAAGAGTAGGATGATTATTACAATATTTACAATTTTTTAAAGCATATGTGAAGTATTAGAGTCATGCTATAATTCATTTAATTCTAATACACATTCTATTAATTATGGTTTTAATTCCTTTACACGATACACATCGTTTCATTATATTAAGGATTGCCAACAAGTCGCTCAAAAAACAGTAGCACATGTACAAACTTAAAGAACAAGCTCAATAATTATTTGGAATTAACATAAAATAATATACCTAAAAATGAAAAAGAATTGAAGATAATAATATATAATAATAATAAAAACTATATAATATAATATATACTACTAATAATAATAAATATATAATATAATAATATAATAAATATACTATATTTTACTGTCCAATTCAGCTTCGTCTGTCATAAGTGTAAGCAGCCTAGCACGGTATCTAACTAAAAAAAAGTAGGTAAAAGTATTTTAGATATTAATATACATTGTCATTTTAATGGTTAAAGTTTGTCCGTTTCATGACTTTCTTCTCTGCTAACATAATGAGGCGTCCAAGTCATGTTGTAATGCCATATTGAAGCAAAGCATTTTCACAATACTGATAGTTATCCACATTCCCCAATTTTTCCATATCCTGAACAATACCCACATTACTGTACTGTCACCACATGACTCAATGTATCAGTGAAAACAATCATTTTGTTTGCAGGGATAACTTTTCTTAAGATAAGGTGTAAAAAATATTTGCACTTGGACTATAGCGCCACCATTAGGATGACTTGGTCCATCTCATGTGCTTGTATGAGTTAATTCCAAGTTCTTGACAAATCCATAAACTATAGGTTTGTTCAGCACAATTGCAAAAAGGTGGAAATTTTGAATAATAATTTTAACCTTCAGTGCTAGGACCCCCAAAAAACATCAAAAATCCGGTGGCATGATTTGGTTCCACTTTATTAACTTCTTTATGAAGATGACTTTTATCATATGATGAAACATTTCTATGGTTCCTTCCATAATGACTCTGCTCCTGTCGATGGTTCGATGAGAATGAAAATGATGAAAATAACACAGTCATCAGAGATGATGCACATGAACACTGAGAGGATATTTTTTGTTTTGGCTCATCACCTTATTAAGAGATGTTTTGTTGTTCTTTCCATTATCACCCGTATTGTCACTGATGTTAAGGACAGAAAAAAGTTATTGGGAAAAAAAAAACTATGACACAAATCTATAGCAAAATGTCTAGCGAAATAAACAAATAAGCAAATAAATAAATAAGTAAAAATCAGTATGTGAAAAAGAAAATGAATTTGAAATTGAAAATGTAAACAGCAATGGTCGACTGTGTAAAAGAGAAAAGTAAATCGGATTGATTGATCTTTGTAATTGGTAACAAATATTTGTAAGTTCTGAATAAAAATGTTTGTAGAGTTTTGTAGCCTAACTGAGCAAAAGGGGGGAAAAAATCAATTTGCACTTAAAAATAAAAATCCTCCTTGTACAGTATCCAGCAGCAGCCTTTTGGAGGCGCTAGTGTGCATCTTATGGGTTTGTGCTCCATATCGAACACAGCAGATTCCCATTTGTATGAATTTATATATCATTTGTATATACATTTCATATAATTTATATACATAAGCTTTATATATCAAAGGTTCATTACTATAACATATTTATCGTTTGTTTATGTACATATTAGATTGTATTGTAGTAATTATCTTTTTCATATTACATTAATTGATAGTTATGGGTGAGTGTGTGTGTGTGTGTGTGTGTGTGTGTGTGTGTGTGTGTGTGTGTGTGTGTGTGTGTGTGTGTGTGTGTGTGTGTGTGTGTGCGTGTGTGTGTTTTGTATATTTTGGGCCAAGTCATATGTAATCATGTAATTAAATTACTTGACATAGTGTGTAAATGATACCACCTTTTTGCTTTCTATGTTTTTGCTTTAATTTATCTTGGATAAATCCATTTGCACTTTGTCCCATATTTAACATGCAGCGTATATGTTTTATTCAGATGCTTACCAGTTGTTTTGTGGATATTAGGCAGGCAAAACAGTCAAATCATACTTGGAGCTATGTTACTGTTGTGATTTCATTGTCATTTAAATGATTCACTGATTTAAATGATTCACTGAAGTGTGTATGACATTTTTAAATCATCTCTCAGGTTGTCTCACTGATGATGCTAAAATGACCAAATTTCCAAACAACCTTACAAAACCAAAATTATTGTCTGGCTTATAATTGAAAGAAGACAAAAAAGTAAGCATATCAGTAACTGTATCATCTTCATCAGAAATATACACACATTTATTTACAAGTACATTTGCATAGAAATTTGCAACATAAAAATATAGAGTAGTAAACAGATTTTCCTTTGTATTAGATACATCCATTTTTTTTTAGCTTTTTTTTAGCTTATCATTTAAAGATTTGTTTCTCTGAATTAAACTCTCAAACTTTGTTTACAGGTAAACACATGTAAATAGATTTACTGTTATTACTTTAATCAAACCGGTGACACCCTCCGTTGTGGGATGCATACAGTGTGACCTATTTCATCGGAGGTGGGAAGATGCCAAGGTTTGAGTGCTTAATAATTAACATTCATGCTTCCAGAAACAGTTACCACAATTTGAGCTGTACAGCCCAATCAAACATCCCAAAGCTCTGCCCACCTCTTGACATCCCACTGATTTATTACATTTGAATGTAGAAAGGAAATAGAGAGGTAAGGAAGGAATGCCCTTTATCTCACACTGGGGACATTTTAATACACAGATTCGACATTTTCTCTGTAGGTTTTTTTGGCCATCATGTCAACAAGGACAGACTGGGAAGACGGTAACCTTACAAAATATTTCATCGTGTTACCAGCACTGTGCAGTAGCTTAAAGGCACAAGTGAGGCCACAGTCTCTTTATGACCTGAATAGAGAGTACCTGGAATCCAGACAGGCATGTAGTGACTTCATACTAGTAGAAAAACAATAAAACAATAAAAGGGCTAATACATGCAAAAAAAAAAAAATGCAAAGACAGAACAAGATTTCTAATTTGGACAGAACATGAGACAGAGTAAGAGCGACACGAGTGGACAGGGTGGAGATTGATACAAGCGTGAACCAATGAGAGATCAGCCTGAAAATGTGGGCGGGGCCTCCTAGTTCACAGCCTGGTCAGATAGCAATAATCGTCAACCCAGAAAAGGGATTGCCTTGGCCACGTCTGCCTCATCTAAACTCCCTGACAGGCAACTCCCATGATGAAGGAGACCCCCAAACACATAGCTTCATGCCCCTTGATGGTTCAAGATGGTTCGACAACCATGACAACACACCAGCTTTTCCTGGACAGGAAGGCTGAGGGCCATTGTATTGCAAGGGCCATAGTTGTTCTTGCATCGCTATGGAAGCATCACAGCTTAAAGTCTCTGAATGTTTTTTTTCTAATAATGGGTTACACAAAGAAAACAATAGCTATGGCTCCTCCCTGGATAGGATGTTCTGTTGGGAGGTCAATTGGCATATCTTTTTTCTTAAAAAAAAAAACCCCACAACAAAACGAACACAATGATGGTACACAATAAAGTGACACTGTCCGCTAGCAGGCCGGCTTCTACAAAAAGAATGCTCAGAGATAGAAATCAACAACAGGACAGTATGTGAAAAACCTTTTTTGAAAAACCTATAATTTACAGATGCAAAAAGCAAGATCGGAAATAACAAGGAGGAAATAAGAAGGAGAAATGCAAACAGAAATGAGGTGAGGGGAAAATTCCTATATAACAGCAGCAACACTGACAAGCCTTGCGTAAGCATGGTGGGATTTAGAGCACGTTCCTGAGTATTTCTTCTCTGGCAGTCACTTGGACGGCCGTCGAGGGACTTATTGCCTTACCGTCTCTTCCTTTCAGATCCACGCTACAGCTAAAAACCATTCATTCACTCTCTTGCTCGTTCACTCTCTCCTCACGTTCACACACCTTCACACACTTGACTTAAACTTTCTACCTATAGCTACACAATATGTGAGTTAAAACGTGGCCTTGAACATTTCAGTGCCTCTATAAAAAACTTTTAATCCAAAAACGATTAAAATTAGATTCTTTTTTCATATTATATGACTGTACATGCATATATCCCAAAATGTGCCCCCTTTTTAAACTGGCAGACAAATGAGGATGAGGAGGATGAGGAGGATGAGGATGATGATGGCGAAGATGATGATGAACATGATGATAATGATGATGAGCAGCTTGGATCATTTTTTTTCTAGGCAAAGCAGCAGAGCATGAGCTCTGAGAAAAGCAACAGGTGGGGGTTCAAGAGGACGGGCAGCCTCGCGTAGGGCAACAGAGGGTGAGTTTAAAATGTCTGCTTAGGAATGACTGTGTTAAAGGGATAATCCCAGAACGTGGTGGTGATCCCGAAACCTAAAAAAAACATAAACAAACAAACATTCAATCAGAAAATACACTTGCTTCAGTTCCTTTCAGTATCATCCGCAGGTATTTTCACTGTGTAAATGTGTATGTGAGAAATAAAGACTTCTGTTCTACTCTATTAAATTATACTCAGTGATAAAAAAAAAGTGGTATAAATTTATAAAATAAAAATAAAAAAGACATTGAATTTTCAGTTCCTTAACATTAATTGAATTAATGTTCCTTCATTTTCAGAAAATGATACATTAAAAAAATGATAAAATTGTGTGTTTAAATGCCAACAGCAAAAAATCCCAAATTATTAACCACTTCTACATAATTCTATATTTTTAAGAAATAAATTTTACCTTAAAAAGTTTACCTTAGACAACACAAGGGATGCATGTAATGTAATAACCGCATTATTGCTATTTTTAATAATTATTCCGGTTTTACCAAAAGTCTGGCTGATGTTTATTTTTGCTAAATGTACGAAGCTAATGTACCTAGCTAATTATGGCATCATTTACGTTTACATTTACATTTATGGTATTTGGCAGACGTCCTT
The DNA here is from genome assembly GCF_022655615.1 of Tachysurus fulvidraco. NCBI lineage: Eukaryota > Metazoa > Chordata > Actinopteri > Siluriformes > Bagridae > Tachysurus > Tachysurus fulvidraco. Next base: position 20,469,784 of record NC_062534.1, read on the forward strand.
CTCCAGAGCGACATACGAAAGTGCTTTGAAGTCTCACGAGGTTACGTTAACACTGGTTCACTAGCTTACAGAGTTAGGCCTTTTTTTTTTTTTTAACATACACATAAAACAAACAGGGGGGGAAAAACCCGCTAGTTTAAGTGTTTCAGGATCGGTAGGTCTTCGGCCGTCGTTTTAAAATAGCCAGTGTCTCAGCTGTCTAAGGGAAGTACACTCCACCACCTCAGTGCCAGAACAGAAAGGAGTCTTGCTCTATACCCTGAGAGATGATGGGACCAGTCAAGCAGTGCTGGTAGATCAGAGGGAGCAAAGTGACCATGTGACCATCATCGCTGAATCATGCGTTATGTACGTTTGCATTATATGCGTCATATTTTTAAAATAAATTTCAAAAATTGGCCTAATAACAAATTCCTTTACATTATATTATACCCCATTATAGACATAGACTACATGCTACCTAGCTAAAAAAAATGGTTTGATGGTATTTCTAGCCCCTTTTTAAGGTTTCAATGAGCTAGCAACAGAAAGTGTCTTCAGAAAATGAGACTTCAAAGTATTTCTGTAAGTTGCTCTGCATACATTTATACTGCTATAAATGGAAATGGAAAATGATTCCTAGGTACAGTGCTCAAATTCTCCATTTGATCACACCACAAAGGCCACACATGGTGTAATTACTGACTCATGGCACTATTACTCCAACTGATTAGAACATGTTAATTTATTAAAACAACAACAACAGAAAAGAGCTAGTACCTGCTCTTTGGTGCTCAAAGTGGTGTTTGACGTGGTAGGCCTTCAGGCTGTACAAGTAAGAGCCCTTGCGTGGAGAACCATAGTGTAAGTAGTAGTGGATCATGTCATATACCACATAACCACATAGACCACCGACGAACAAAGAGGTGCTTAAACCTTCAGGCAGTAGCTTGTTTAGAAGCAGGTAAAATGCTCCTATAACCACTGACGCTATGCCAGGAGGGAAGACCAGACGAGAGCCGTCGTATGGTGACTGGAGAGAGAGAGAGAGAGAGAGAGAGAGAGAGAGAGAGAGAGAGAGAGAGAGAGAGAGAGAGAGAGAGAGAGAGAGAGAGAGAGAGACATAGAGAGAGACAGATAGACACAGAGAGAGAGAGACAGATAGACACAGAGGGAGAGAGAGACAGATAGACAGAGAGAGAGACAGAGACAGAGAGAGACAGATAGACACAGACAGAGAGAGACAGATTAACCAGAGGGAGAGAGAGACAAAGAGAGAGAGAGAGAGAGAACGAGAGAGAGAGACAGATAGACATAGAGAGAGAGAGAGAGAGAGAGAGAGACAGATAGACAGAGAGAGAGAGAGAGAGAGACAGATAGACAGAGAGAGAGAGAGAGAGAGAGAGAGAGAGAGAGAGAGAGAAAACTTCATTTAATCAACAAGTGAGTACATACCGTATGTGAGAGCCATATTAACAAACACCTTTAACACCTTCCAAAAATGTTTCTCTCTCAAACTCAGTGAGTTTCTTCTTGTAACATCAGCGTGAAAGTTCTTATAGTATTTAAAATCTATTTAAAATGTTTAGACCAGTGAACAGAGCAAGTGCATTAGACCTCGACTCCTTCTTCTTTTGACAGAAATAGTAGGCATTGGAATGATGCCGTGATGCCGATCCCACAAGAAGTCTCATACGGCTACGACTGCTGGTAGCTTCCAAAGGAAACCAGCATGTGAATCTACACACGTCACTTTGTGCCACACCGCTAAGGCAATCAAATTCTCAGATATTAGGAGAATTTCATGTGAATAAATTTCCATTTCTTTAATCCAATTTTTCAAATGCTCCATACCAGTTTTTTCATCCCAGCAACAGCTTTTTCAGCTTTTTATCAACTTGATGTGGATCTTTCTCTGCGTTTGCTCTGGATCGTTTCCTCTTAGTATTGTAACCGATCTCATACTCATCAAAAGACCAGTCAGACCCAGTAACATCTCTCTGGGCCTTAGACTCACCTTATGGTGCTGACCATGGAGGAGGAAGTGAAGTGTAATGAGGTAATAGTTGTGGGCTGGTGGACGCATGTGGAACAGGAAGCGATGGATGCAGTACTCGACAAAGGACCACAGAAACATCCCGAGCAAGAAGAGAAATGGGAACCAGTACTTGTTGATCAAAACGGCGTATTCTGGAAATACGCAGGAATAGAAATGACACCCAATTAGAAGCTAGGCTAATTTACTGAACACATCATTGTAATTAAGCATGCAGCCAAACAGATAAAACAGGTAACTGAAAGTGAAATGAAGTACTTTAAATAGTCACTGGGATTTAAGCCGAGTGTCAAAAGTGTCAGCATTATGGAGATCTCGAGAACGTTAAGTGACGCTGATTAATGCTGATTTAAACACTTCTGCCAGTACGACATGTGGTCTGATGCACGTGTGCAATTCTATACCCAATGTTTAATACTGGATCCAGTATGAGGGTGTGAAAGCTAGAGCGTGAAGGCTGTTTGTGTGTATGTATGTTACCTGATGTAATAAACAGTCTAGTGCTTTCTTGTGCCAACAAATTGTAGCCATACCAGCTCAGGTAAATAACCAGAGGCATCCATACAGCGGGCACCATGTACCTATACAGGAAGGAAGATAGTACAAGTAATCACAACGCATGTCTGCATACTGTAAATACACACAAAGTCCAGAACTGACTCAAACAAATGTATGTGTATAAGTAGTTAAAAACAAAAAGAAAATCCTCGGATTCGACTGATTTTGACTCCGGTGCATTTAGAAACCATTTTTTGTCCAAAAAAATACATCATAAATAGAATGATTAAAAAAGGTTTCAAAATAAAATACCAATTTTCTACTATGACATCATATTCTACGCTAAGTAGTTACCAGCATTCATTTCGATCTGAATCTCAGCATCGACAACACGATGTTTCATAATCAGCTTTTAGATCTTTTGATCAAAATGAAAGTTTCTGGGTGGAAAAAAAAATACTATATCGCCTGATTTTCTTGTTTATGATAAAAACATTGTGTGTGCTCAGTGCTTATTGCCGGCACCGCTGAGGATGATGGCCACCTCCTCTGGAACTGTATGTAATAACAAGCTCTTTGTTACTCAACCTTTCAATAAAAACTTAAGGGACCTGGACTACAGAAATCTGATAATGTCTTTGGGTGTGTGAATTTGTTTCTGAGTGTTCGCACCATGGGGTCTTGGTGTTAGCTTCAAAGAAGTCAGACTCAAAGAGACGAATGGGTCGATCGACAGGCTGATGGACCCAGGCATCGTACTTCTCTCCCAAATATCCCACCTGCCAGGCAAGCGGCTTCCTCCAGTCCACTAGATCCTGCAAACACAAAGCATAGTGTTTAGCCACAACACACACACACACACACACACACACACACTGAAAACCCATATTGTGGTTCTTACAGCAGGTAAGAAAACAACTGTTTATTATAGAGACTTTGTTCTACTTATCAAGACCTCAATATATTCCTGTTACTGATATAAGATATAGAAGATAAGTCGTACATCTGATATCAGACAGATTGCATGGTTGTGGATCGGCAGAAAACACACCGGATCCGACATCCGGCACTTTTGTACGTTTCAGAAGATCGGCATTCGAGCGACTTTTTATATCTCTCTAAATTCCTGGACATGAAAGATGGTGGATACGAGTGAAGGAAGTTTTCACTGGTGGGATAGCGAGGTAACAGACCTCAGAGGTTTCTATACAAGCAAAATTAGAAAGCAAGAAAAGATTTCGAAAGAACACTTCCATAAACCCGCTTGCAGTGCCAAAGGAAAGTTAAAGGTTTCCAAGGAAAAAAAAAAAACAAGGTCGTGAACCAAAGAGGTGGCGGTGACTGAATAACATGCCCTTTATTCGGTGAGCTTGAACGTATCATGTGACATATTGTTCCTTTGTGCACACGGGTCAGTTTAGTGTGTGATCTATTCAGATTAATATCAGATACAGGACACATCGAAGACACAGTGTGAACAGCTTAACATAAATAAATAAATGGATAAATAAATAGATAAATAAATAAATCGATAGATAGATAGATAGATAGATAGATAGATAGATAGATAGATAGATAGATAGATAGATAGATAGATAGATAGATAGATAGATAGATAGATAGATAGATAGATAGATAGATAGATAGATAGATAGATAGATAGATAAATAAAATCGAATCTGCTCAGCATATTGGATGTGGGTCACATGTGCCTGCTGTGGGAACGAAGCCTGCCGTCCATTTCTCCTTGTGCTGTTTGCTATTTTCTCTGCACTTTGCTTGAGAAACCATGCTGGAATTATATTTTTAATTTTAGTACATGATAACCCTTGTTAGATCACATGTACATGCAATTGCTAATGCACTAATGGCTAGCGTGGACAGAAAGTTAGCATCTACCTGAACTAGCCATTTACGTGCTATGCGCTGTAGAATGACACTCCATCGCTCCTTAGGTTTGGGTTCTGCTGTGCTTTACTCACTCAACCAAACTCCAAACGCATGTCTTGTCAGCATACTGCCTTACTGTCTCACTCCAGTATTACACACACACACACACACACACACACACACACACACACACACACACACACACACACACACACACACACACACACACACTTACTGTTTCATCGTCGACTTTGCTGCATTTGTTGATGGCTGAATCTTCTTCTGTACCATCTTGAGCTTCTGAGTTTTTCCCTCTCTGTCTAAGAGTCTGAAACAAACACACACGCACACACACACACACACACACACACACACACACACACACATTAGTATCTTAAGGAAAAAATTCATTTTCTCTGCTTTTTTCTCACCGGTTTTTGTACCCATTGTCAGCGGTTAAAATTGGAGCCGGTGTCTGGTGTTGGACAAGGTGGCCTAAGTGGTTAAGTTGTTGAACTAATAATCAGTCTGCTGGGGCCCCCGAACAAGGCCCTTAGCCCTTAATTTATAAATGATATAAAAAGTAAGAGGCTTTGGATAATGGCGTCTGCCAGAAAGCCTTAAATGTAAAGTAATGTAAAACGAAAGGTGTCTGAAAGGTTGTGAGTTTAGAGCCATTATAATATAGAGCCTTCGGCAAGTACCTACAGATGTACCTACAGATGTACCTACAGATGTACCTACAGACAAAGGAATTCTTCACATGCCTTAAAGCATGAGTGAAACAACATATATATGTAGAGTGACATTTTGGTAATAGAGTTGTCATGTGTCAGTCTGAGAAATGTCACTTCATAAAAGCTGTTGTTTTTTGATTCTTCTGTGTGGGAGACTAAGAGCGGTTTCGTACCAGTGTGACTGGAATACCAGGAGAAAAGAAGGCTCTAGTGTTCACCTGTCAGTGCTGTCATGTACCTAAGCCCAGGAAATATGAGAACGCTGGCACAAATCTGAATATGCTCACACACACACACACACACACACACACACACACACACACACACACACACACACACACACACACACACACACGACTAACATCATGCCCTTCACAGGCTGCTACCTACATGGAGTAATAACTGGGTGAAATATTAATCAGTCCCATCGCTTCATTTCTCTCTGACACCTATAACACCTGAAGTGTTAGACATTTAGGCATTTAGACATTTAGAAGAGGCTCTCAATGAATACTGGCTTACAAATCAATCTTTGGATGACCAATAATGCATGATTTTTTATATTTTTTGCAATACAACATCTGGACTTGAACTGGTGAAGCAAGGGACTCTTCTTTTAAACTCCTCTCTGGAAAGACACATATGTAATGACGCGGGTTGCGATGACGTCTCTCTGCCCGAATCCGAGGGAAATCTGTGATACTCATTTCATTCATTTTCTACCGCTTGTCCGAACTTCTCGGGTCACGGGGAGCCTGTGCCTATCTCAGGCGTCATCGGGCATCAAGGCAGGATACACCCTGGACGGAGTGCCAACCCATCGCAGGGCACACACACACTCTCATTCACTCACACACACACACACGCACACACTACGGACAATTTTCCAGAGATGCCAATCAAAATACCATGCATGTCTTTGGACCGGTGGAGGAAACCGGAGTACCCGGAGGAAACCCCCGAGGCACAGGGAGAACATGCAAACTCCACACACAAGGTGGAGGCGGGAATCAAACCCCTGACCCTGGAGGTGTGAGGCGAACCACGGTGCCACTCCCCCCCCCCCCCCCAAAATCTGTGATATGTTCGAAAAAGTGTGTGACGTTCTTCTTCACTGTGATGGGAACCCACACAATACAAACCTGAAGCACTGATTTGAATCAGGTCTGTGGATAAACTACAAACTTCATGCTGATCCGAAAACCAACCCATTTTTATGTCTGTTTTTGTACTAAACGATTTATCCGAGCAGAATCCTCCACATAACTGAAACAAAAATGCACATTTGTGTGTCACACAAACGATCCCCTGCCCTCCCTCAACACGTACGTACACACCGGGAAATAAGCAAGCAAGTAACGCAACATGCAAGCAAATGTCTCTGGGGGACGGAGATGGAAACAAACACAGTAGTTATAGTGACTGTCTCTATCCACTCTGTGCATTTAAAGAAATGCTCCGAGACTCTCACTATGCGTGAAAACAGCACGTCTAAACTTTATAGAAACATCCGATACATCGCTGAGACTAATCTAGTTTGTGTTGCTGATCAATGCTGTAATTGTGTTCCTCCTTCCTTGCAGATGAACAAGAATCTGGAGGTGACGTGAAATATGTGAGCGCTTGATATATACTGTAAATAGCATCCTGGTGTTGGTATGTGGACATGGGCGATATTTCCTGTGACGGTTTCCTGACCATCAGCAAAATAGAGTGAAATACATACAGTGCATAGTATAGTACAGTATAGTACAGTATAGTGTTATTTATTTCTGTACCTTTGAGTCACAAATTGCTGGAACCAAATTCCTTGTGTGTGTCAAAACACTTTCAATCTGATTCTGATTACATGGGGGTGGTCACGTCAGAGGCTAAGTAAAGCGCATAATATGCTAGATATTGTTAGGTACTGTTTTGGGGACCAGAAGATACTTTTGAGTGTGAGCTCGGAGTTTTTAATTTGAGACAGAGCTCATGACAACGATCACGATGGAGGCGTAAAGTTTTAACAGACATAGAGCGTCTAAAATGGTACAGTGCATCAAATCTTTATTGTATTCTGAGTAAATAGTAAGTGTGTGAAAAATGGTGGAAATCTAGACCAGGCTCCTTTGCTTGGAGTCACGTATGTTATGTATTTTGTATAGGAACACTTCCTTTCAGACTCATGAGTGAGTTGTGACTCGCCTTATATATATATACATTACTGACATAATCAAAACATCAGGTGTTAGAATAATAAAAAGAGTAAATGAGTGTGTGTGTGTGTGTGTGTGTGTGTGTGTGTGTGTGTGTGTGTGTGTGTGTGTGTGTGTGTGTGTGTGTGTGTGTGTGTGAGTATATGAGTGTGTGTGTGTGAGTGTGTGTGTGTGTGTGTGTGTGTTTGAGAGAGTAAATGAGTGTGTGTGTGTGTGTGTGTGTGTGTGTGTGTGTGTGTGTGTGTGCTAACACAACCTTTTCAAGTACTTTAGACATAAACGGATAGGTCTGTAATTTTATAGTACATTTGGGTCTAAGTTAGGTTTTTTGATGAGTGGCCTAATAACTGCCAACTTAAAAGACTTCGGGACGTAACCTAAAGATAACGAGGAGTTAATGATATTAAGAAGAGGCTCACCAGCTTTATGTAACACTTCTTTCAGTAGTTTAGTTGATATGGGGTCTAGTGAACATGTTGCTGATTTAGCTGTAGTAATAAGTTTATCTAACTCTTCCTGTCCTGTACTTGTAAAGCTGTGTAAAGCTTTAGGTGAGATTGTGTCACTGGTTGCTCTCGTATGTTGAGCGTCACCTATTTTATTCCTGATACTTTCGATTTTATCAGTGAAGAATCTCATAAAATCCTCACTACTGAACTGTGTGAATAGTGTGTGTGTGTGAACAGTGTGTTCAGATTTCTGATTTTTTGTTAAACTAGCCACTGTGCTAAATAAAAACCTGGGATTGTTCTGGTTATTTTCTATGAGTTTGCTCAGGTGCTCAGCCCTAGCAGCTTTTAGAGCCTGTCTGTAGCTGGACATACTGTCCTTATACGCAATTCTAAAAACCTCTAATTTAGTTTTTCTCCATTTCCGTTCGAGGTTACGGGTCTCCCTCTTGAGGGTACGAGTATAACTATTATACCAAGGTGCAAGTGTGACTGGGCCAACAGTGTCTAATGTGCTAGTGAATATAGCGTTTATGCTGTTAGTCATTACATCTAGATCGTTTGTGTTTAAGGGTACAGTAAGAAGTCCAGACAGATCAGGCAGGTTATTTGTGAATCTGTCTTTACTGGTCAGAATAATAGTTCTACCGAGTCGATAACGTGTTGAGACACAGTTAGCCTGTTCTACGGGTAGTGTGTACATTATGAGATAATGGTCTGTGATGTCATCACTTTGAGGAATGATATCTATATCAGTGACATCTATTCTGTGTGATATTATTAAATCTAGTGTGTGATTACGTCGATGAGTCGCTCTAGTGATGTTTTGTTTAAGCCCAACTGAGTTTAGAAAGTCCATAAATGTGAGTCCTAACGCGTCGTTTGTGTCGTCAACATGAATGTTAAAGTCTCCTACAATTAATGCTTTGTCAAAGTTAACCAATAGGTCTGAGAGAAAATCTGTGAATTCTCTAAGAAAAACTGTGTAGGGCCCTGGGGGTCTGTACACGGTCGCTAGAGCAAGAGACATCAGGGATTTTTTCGAGTGCATGTGCGATAGTGTAACATTAAGGACAAGCATGCTGTGTTCTCTGGGTAACAGTTAGGAAATGACTAAAGATAGCGGCGACACCACCTCCACGGCCGGTCTGACGGGGCTCGTGCTTATAGATATACCCTGATGGTGTAGACTCGTTTAGACTGATGTATTCATTTGGTTTATTCCAAGTTTCGGTAAGGCAGAGTGCAGTAAGGCTATTTTCTGAGATGATTTCATTCACAATAAGTGCTTTGGGTGCAAGCGATCTAATGTTCAGAAGCCCAAACCTTAAGAACTGTTTTTGTTTGTTTCTTTGGCATTTTTCTGGTCTAATTACAGTAAGATTATTTCGAGAACTTCTCACGTATTTACTTTTTGAGCTCACTGCTTTACAAGTCAGAAGGTGTTCAGCGTGTCAGAGTGTCAGTTTGAAAAAATATTTCAAGTGAAAGTATATATTTAAAACGTATGTAAATGTTCAATATTCATTCTGCACTACTTATAGTTTCCTGTTAAAATGCAAGGAAATTTGTAATATGTGTGACTGTTAAACGGCTTTGTACAAAATTAGCTTCCATAGAAGTTTATCACAATCACAAAGGGGGGGGAACAAACCAAATACTCTGGAATCCATGTCAAATGTAAATGTATATATTTCTATATAATTTCGTACACACCCTTGACAGTAGCCTTTGACAGACTTCACTCTGACATTACACAGTTTACAAGGCACAGCATGACATATGACATATAATAGTCCACAGCCTATATAGCAGTCATATAGTGTTTAGCCTACAGAGCAAGGTCTGATACCTGACTGACATAAGCATAATGTCCCATGATCTAGAAGCTACTCAGTTATACAGTACATGTTATAGTTTCTATCCTAAAGTCCGGCCGGTTTATAACGGATGTGATAGAGCGTGTAGAACGTTCACTAAAGAAAGGGAGGCTAAAGCAGATCATGGTATTCAAACCATTAAATATCCTACATAGATGAACTCATGACTTCTCCATCTCTGTGAAGCTTGTTTGACTAGTTTTCAGAAGTCAAAGTGCATTCCATGTTAAATAAACTCTTTTTTAAGAGTTTACTTTATTCATCAGTTGCCAGGTAGTCGTAGTAGTAGTAGTAGTAGTAGTTATATGACCTGACACTGGGGGGAAAGGCCTACTTAATCTCTGAGGTAGATGATTTCATCCACACACACACACACACACACACACACACACACACACACACACACACACACACACACACACACACACACACACACACACACACACACAGAGCAGGACGAGTTAGCTCCACCTCATAACCACAGCTCTCAGCCAGGCCTCGCCATGGAAACTCCCATCCTCGATCATGGGATGTAGAGCTCCACTCCCTCACACTGGCTTTCCCTTCCCTTCATGCAACATCTATTTGCTCTTGCTCATAAATCAGTAACCGTTCACTTAAAAAATGCTTGTCTGATCTTATCACGCAACACACCTTGCAAATGAGTCTCAGTTTTTCACCCTTAAGGATGTGAAATGATTATGTTACAGTATTTCCCTCAACACTTGTATATCCGATTATGTAGCTCTTAACATGCAGGATGAACGGAGCTGAGACTTAATACTAATATAAAATTGTAGATCGTATGTAACACGATCATTAAATTCATCCAGCGTGATAAACACGTCTATGTTTAGCGATAATCTCTAACCGCAAGTTAAGTCAATAAAATGTTTTTTCAACTTCCAGCAAATGTTTTTAGTCTCTTATCCATACTGGGGATTTTGTACATTTGGTCTAAAAATCAGTTTTCGATAAACTTGTGAAATGAATGAATGAATGAATGAATGAATGAATGAATGAATGAATGAATGAATTGATGTTGGTCTTACTATCACACTCATGCTAAATCCCTACAAAATCTCTCATTTGCAACACGGCTCAATATAAACATTTTAAGAGTTAAAAGTTAAATAAATTAAAAGTAATAAAAAGCAGTAAATGAATTAATGAGGTGATGCTAGAAGTTCATTTTGATACCATAATCTGTGGGGGGGGGGGGATGCTAAAAAGGTTTGTGTGTTGTTCTGTAGGTAGTTAAATTAATCCCTTAGGACAGAATAATATGTGTAGTGATATTTTCTTTCATATGATCAAAGATTATGACTCCTATTATAGCAACACAATTTGAATGGCTTTAGAACGTCCAAAGAAGGACGCAGGGTTTTGCTTTGTCCTAAATCCATCTAACATGTTTCTTTTGACGTACGAGTCCGTGTGTGTGTGTTTGGGGGGGGGGGTATCCCTTTTATTGGAAACTTAAAAACTACACTCACCTTTGGGTGACTTGGCCTTTTGGGTGTGACGTGACATGTGGGAGAAAGAGGTGTTTGATTACTGAAAAACTAAGCGAAGGGGGGTAATAAGGAGAAAGGTAAACTCCCTCATTGTTCTCTATTGTTGTCCCCTATAGCAAGCATGATGTGTCCCAAGCAGAGTGGAGCAGGCTGAGCAGGTTTTCAGCTCTGAGTGTTAGAACATTCCTACCTAACAGGAGCCTGTGCTTACTGAGGTATATGAAGTATTCACAGCACTGCAAATATTCACAGCTTCTAAAGTTCATGCTATTTACACACACACACACACACACACACACACACACACACACACACACACACACACACACACACACACACACATACCGAAACCAGCCCCACCCATCCAGCTAGCCATGCTCTGCAAGATTTTTCTCCATTTGATGTTGATGTTGTTAAATTGAACATAAATACATTCTAATTTTAACAGGAAGCTGCTAGCTGCTAGACACGCGATGGATTTTTTTTAAACGCGTGAAAATGACTATTAATTCAAGAGCCTCATTGGTCGAATTACTCAAAAGCAACATGTTTACATTTACAGCATTTAGCAGCCACCCTTACTGTATCCAGAGCGACTTACATTTTTGGCTCATTTTTTTTATACAACTGAGGGTTAAGGGCCTTGCTCAGTGGGAACCTGGTGGACGTAGAAATCAAACTCACAACCTTCCGATTGGTAGCCCAACACCTTAAAGACTAGCCTACCACGTCCCCATGTTAGCTGGATTTAGGACAAAGCAAAACCCTGCGTCCTTCTATAATCAGTAATCGGGTTGTTGGTGTTATGCTGCAATTAGCCGATACTGATATTTAGAGCTGACTCAGTCCCACACCCTTATAAACCAACATGCACTGTGATAATTCCAAAGATTTGAACCATGGCAAAGAGAAATACTTTACAAGGAAGAGAGAAAAGAGAGCTAAAGATCAAGGTCATCATGGTGTAGAGGCTGGACAATGATGGGTCTTTATCGACAGCAAGCCAGAGAGAGAAAGACAGAAAGGAAACAGAGAGAATTGTGGAAAAGACAGGACAAAGGCTGAAGGATAAAGAAGAAGGGAGCTATGTGCAGGCTGGTACAGCTAGAACAGGGCTGGCAGTGTGTTTAAGGGGTTATAGTGCAAGGGATGTGCTTGACGTGCTTTATAGTGGGATGTTGGGTTGCCTGAGAACACTAGAAACCCTCATCTTTCCCAGCCCTTTCAACCCTTTTGTCCCTTCAACGCTTTCTATCCCTTGCATCCTGATCTCAAGCTCCCTAAAATCTGACTTAGTATCTTCACACTTTTTTGGCCATGAGACTCCTTCCAAAAAATGAAGACAGACAGATAACAATCTCTGGTGTGTTTAACTGCCAACCCTCATAATCTGGTCTTTCCTTACTTCAATAAACAAACATCAGCAATTTGTGTAATATGCAGTAGCTGCAGCAGGGCGTATCTTCCAGGCTAAACGTCATCCGATCCACCAAATCCTAGATAGAGGATGAGAGGATAGCGCTAGAAAGAGAGTTGAACTTTACACTTTATTCCATCTGAACAGCCTCACTGCTTCAGATAAAGGTGTTGCCTGGATGATCGTAGCAAACGCCACAATACCAGTAATCCACACGACTGGGAAAGGAGTGCACTGGCTGAATGACAGCTCACAGAGTACTCAAAGTAACCGCCTGGAATGTGCATTGCATTATTCAAAGGTGTAGGAGGGTATAAGGTTTGTATGACAAGCATGAGTGGAAATGTGGAAGTGAGGTGGAGTGAGTGGATAACCGGTGACTGTATAACAGCCGCTCCAGCACAACATCAAAATACGGAATGGGATCAAAGTTCAATGTGAATTTCGATTACACAATTACACCGGGCCGGAGAGATTGATGAGATAGAAAGAGATTTCATTACAGACTTCACTGTAGTCGTAAAGCACATAATTATTGATCTCTGTCACGTTATCTCATTCGACACAGCCCCTGTGCCAGTAAAACACAGTGATAATTCTGAGACTAGGTTATCATACCATGAAACGTTCGATCTGTAACACCCCTAATACTAAATACTAAAACTCCCAACGTGGTTTGGTGATATGCGATTGCTTTAAAGAATATTCATGCGCACTGAATCAAATGAAACTCAGACAACATCCCACAGTCGACACTCATTACCTCACTGCTTTTAGACCGTGTGAGCTCATCCTTGTCAATGTTTAACCCTTATCATGATGGTGCCAGGATACACAATCAGACAGCAGAAAGCTGATAAAGAAGTTTGGATGGACTGGCTGTTAAATCCGTAATCATTACAAGCACCACCTGTCAGTAATCAGCCACTGATTCAATAATACTTAAAATATTTGACTATTGTAATGTACCTGCGTTCAAAAACGGAAGGATTTATTTCTTTCTTTTTAAAGGCGCCTACAAAATTGAAGCTATATACAATGCAAACTAGCATGTCTTTTTTTTTTTTTGTCATTTTTGCACAGAAAAATTAAATAAAATAAAAATATTACTATTGTAAATAGAAATGAATTAATAAAATGAACTGGAATTGATCAAAAATACCGCCTGAAGGAATCTATATCGCCTACAAAATTGAAGCTATATACAATGCAAACTAGCATGTCTTTTTTTTTTTTTTGTCATTTTTGCACAGAAAAATTAAATAAAATAAAAATATTACTATTGTAAATAGAAATGAATTAATAAAATGAACTGGAATTGATCAAAAATACCGCCTGAAGGAATCTATATACGCTTCTATGTCAGATGCAGTACGGCTTATCGATATCTGAAGCCTTTTTTTTTTAGGTTAAGAGTAAAAGGTCTGAGCGTCGAATGCAAACAAAACTTTTTAAGAATTTTAATAAGAACAGGCCGACCCTGGTTCAGAGTTTAGTGTTTCACATTTGCATAGACAGACAAAATACACCAAACCTGAGGCTTTGGAATATGGCTTGCACAGCACAGGCATTCAAATTTGTCTTGTTCTCACCAATTTCAGGTTTTTACCGAGAGCGAACCTGATCTCGGATCAGCTCAGAGCTTCTAGTCAAGACGGAGGGCAAGGCAGCGTGAGTATGTTGCTCTACAAACAGGGATGTTGGTGTTGCATAAGCTCTCGCAGACATCTGAACTAACCTGTATAGCCAGAAACTATGAATTTATGTCAGAGCTCGGTGCAGTTTCTCTCTAACTCTCTTTCGTGCATGGTTTAATTCTGTACACACAAAGATTATGTTAACAAATATGTAACACGACTTAAACGTTAAGCAAAGACGGATGTTTGTGCTTGCTGTAGTTTGGTACGGAAAGGACAGAATTTTCTGCTTTGTTACAAAAAAAAAGAAGAAGAAAAAGAAATAGAGAGTACAGAATGACTTTGGAGGCATGTGACCTATAAAGATTGAGTGAATGGTGAGAATGTAACAGAACCTCTAAGGAACTGTGTGACAAATAGAAGGTGTGGTTGAACTAAAACGCAGATGGTGGGGGAGGGAAAAAAAATCCCATCGTTCAACTTTAACATCTGATGGCGTGTGACTTAACGAAAGGCCAACGCTATGAGAATAAAGCAGACTGTATATGAATGTACCTTGTTTAAGATATTTTCATGCAAAGCATTTAAAGGCCTCAAATGTCCTGAACGTGTGTGGTCATTTTGCAAAATGCATGCAAAAACATTGTTTTGCATGCACAGGTTAACACCGAAGGGCTTAAAACCCCCAAAAGCACCATTACCACCCTTGGTTAACCAGTGCATCATTTCCACAAATCAATTTTTTTTTCAAAGACCCTTTCAGCAGATTGAAGACAATAAAACCCCCAAAGTTGTTTTTAGCTCTGTATATGCTCTAAAGTGCGTGTTTTATCAGGAGGATGAAAGACAGAGGGTGGAGTGAGGATAAAACAAAGTTCCACCGTATTCAACCTGCCAGGTAGAATTCTCTACATAACTGAGTCGCTTCACTCTATCAACACGGATCGGCCGTGGATTACGGTGTTGCACAAACAATGGTGTTTGCAGTACAGCTAGCGATGTTTAGGTGTGAAGACTGCTGAAAGAGAATGACATATTCTACGTAAATAAAAGCGTACCTTCTAGATTCTTATCATGGAAATGTCAGGTTGTGTAATTATACGGGACAATTTCTTTAGCGTTCAGGGTAACGCCATTCATAACGGCTTTACAACACGAAGACGGGTTTATGCTGTCACGGGCGGAATTTTTTTTAATTTTTTTTTCACACACATTGCTCTCATTGTATTTCTCATAAGGAATTGAACATTTTTTATGATATATTTCTGACAAAACTGAGACGATTGATTGGGATAACGGAGATTTTTGTTGCTGCCTACAGTACATGATGGCTGTAGCCTTAGGGCACGTGAAACCTCGAGTGCCTGAAAGTGAAACCTCGAGTGCCTTGAGTTTCTTTAGGATTACAACAGGTTTCAGTGCTCACTGCTAACATTTGCTCAAGCCCAGCATCTTGTTTGCGACATAATGCTGCTTTGTACACAATAGTCTCATAGCTCTTATAGTGCATCACTTCCTAACAGCTAATAGAGCCTTATACAATGGGTTACTGTGGAATGACTGATGAATGTTTAGGCGCTAGTATGTGGAGAAGACGAAGAAGAAGCCCTTATTCGTCACGTATGCATTACAGCACGGTGAAATTGGGGTCAGAGCACAGCATCGGCCATGAAATATGCCACTGGAGGAGTGAGGGCTAGGGGCCTTGCTCAAGGGCCCAACAGTGGCAGCCTGGCAGTGCTGCAGCTTAAACCACAATACTCCGATCAACAGAGATCCCAGAGCCTTAACGACTTGAGCCACCGCTGCCCCCTCAATCGAGGTGTTCCTTTAATTCTGATGTATTAGCACAGGATGACAATCTCCTAACACCCCTGAAGGCATTAAGACCTCAGCAGGAGGCAAAACTCAACATCAGCACTGATACAGTCATGGCCGATTACTGAATTTCTCCACTGGGAATTTTGAATGACGTTCTCACCCAGCAGGCCATCCTCCAGGCGAGGCAGCAAGGCCGTGATGCAATTAGTGAGCCAGTGATGCCCAGCGTCCCTGAAGAGCAGACGTGAGGGCACCAGCTGTGTTGGCGATACGTGGTAATTACTTGAAACCACTTGAGCCATGCTACCTATGCTGTCTCCACTGATCAGCTTCATGACCTGTCCCTCTTTCTAACCTCCCCATCTAACTCTCTATGTCTTAATCCAGGAGCACAAAGGGAACAACAGGGACAATCCACAGGGACTACACACAGAGGCTCAAGCGTATCAAAGCTACAGAAGTGAGTTTTCGTAACCACAACAATGCAAAATGGTACAAACAACATGCTTACTAAGGCCATGCGATGATCTCCAGTCATGCAGTATCGAGTGATCACATGCTGATCATCTCTGATCAGACTCTGGATTCTAAGCAATAGATAAAGATGAAGATGCTGGTGTGAACGGTGGCCTCTGTAGAGCAGGCAAGCTAAAACAAAAAGGCTATTGACAGAGAAATAAGATTCATAACCACACAGCAGAGACATTCCAGAGAGTGCACTGGAGAGTCGATCCCTGCCCTTGTGCATTCTTCTGTGGGACGACGCACAAATTAATAGGACATGACTGGTGGCCTGTTATGCTGTGCGAGGCAACTGTTTTTGCTGGCATGGGATGGTTAAAGTTGTCACTTTGCTAACTAGATCAGTACTTATCACGAAGAATCACGTTTATCCTACGATGGAACGTGTTTTTCGATGGGAGTGGTCTCTTCCAGGATGACTCCGCCCCCCCCATTCTCTGAATATGAGAACTCACTGAATGGCTTGATGAGGATAAAAAGGGCCTGGCCTTCATATGGTCTGGTCTTCACACTCAGCAGATCTCAACCCAAATAAAGACTGATGGGAGACTTTGAAGCAACATTGAATGTTTGCAGGATTTTTATTGAAATCTTCCTGCAGCCAGCAGGTGAATTGATGAAATTTGGAAATGATCCAAAAAGAATTAAGGACAGAGCAAGGGGAAATGTCTGAAACAGTTTTTTAATCTATAGCGTCTTTCCTGTTTGTTATACAAAGACATTATTAACATCTTCATGGTGAGGTTCTCTTTATTTATAATGTATAACCATCAGTCCAACCACCAATCCAACCACCAGTCCAACGTTCCGTCTATCCATCCATTTGTCTGTAAGAGACTCTCATCAGCACAGTAAAGTGGTAGCATAAGGACATGAGTTTAAATCCCAAGACCACCGAGCTGCTACTGCTGGGCCCTTGTGCAAGCCCTCAACTCTCAGCTGTATAAATGAGAATTAAATGTAATGTGATTCTGTAAATAATGATACCTTATGAGCAAGTGGTTGAATGTGTGTATGGTTTAGGAAGGAGAAGGATCAAAGGTCAATATATATATTATATTGTATTGTTTTATATTGTATTATATATATATATTATATATATTATATATATATATATATTATATATATTATATATATTATATAATATATATATTATATATATATATAAAATTATAACTTATTAAATACAATGTACCAATATAGTTAGAACACTTTGCAAACAATTTCAGAATTTACAATGTAAAATGAACAAAAAATGACATTTAATCTGCCTATAAAAACATAAATATTCTTGTAAACCATGAGAAGTGCATGACGTACATTTACTCAGCGCTGCTTACATCATCTGAATACAAACACAACGCTGTTTATGCTGCTGGTTTTGGCAGCCGAATACATGACCCCATAATTCCTGGGTAGGTTTGATGACCTCTGGGGCAGAAACACATGCATGACATTGTGAACTTCCCAACACGTTTCAGCCGTACAGGTGGAATCAGTGGGTATGACAGAACAGTGTGTGGATCAGTGAAAAACACGGCAGGTTTGCAGTTTTCTATGTCAGGCAATTGTCAGGCCTTTAAATGTTCTTCTCTGGAACCGAGGTTATACGATCACTGATAGTGACATATACTCAAGAGCAAAAAAGCAATAAAATGTAGAAGAGGCAATAAAGTGCTTTGGCTGTTGCACAACCACCTTCTCTACAACATGATAAGGCCCCAAACAAGAGAAAACTGAGCTGCAACTCAAACACAGTGAGTCAATCTGTTCTATAGTATTATGTCAAATTAGAGTTTAGTGGTGTTAATTAGATACTGTTTCTTAGCCAATCATGTAGCAGCAGCAGCACAATGGACAATGCAAGCCATACAGATAAAGATAAGCTTTCCCTTTTCTGTATTGTTCCTTACATATCATACAGTACAATGTCTCCATGGTAGCAAATCCAGGAGGGTTTAGTTTCTGTTTGTAACAGTAAAACTATAGAGATGTAGAATTAATCACTCACTCACTCACTCACTCAATCAATCAATCAATCAATCAATCAATCAATCAATCAATCAATCAATCACTCAATCTATCTATCTATCTATCTATCTATCTATCTATCTATCTATCTATCTATCTATCTATCTATCTATCTATCTATCTATCTATCTATCATATATCTCAGGGCTACTTTTTTGTGTCTGCGTCCGGCATCAAAAATCTGTATCTACATTCTGATTTCGAACTTAAGTGGGAGAAAAAAGAAACGAAGCAGAAATGGCAGTGTGGTGTGATGTGGAACGCAGAGAAGCTCTGACACAAACTGCCATAAAACTCCAGCTCATAATTATTCTCAAATCGAGATGGCTTTTTAATCTCGCATATATTACTTTGGTTTAGATCGATTATAAATGCTGCTACTGTTACTTCTATTACTTCTAACATTATTAGTACTATTAGTACTACCACTGTTACTGATAACTAGTACTAATGCTACTATTACTAGTAGTTCTATTAGGAATAGATGATAGAGAGATATAGTAACTTAATTGGAAACTTTACAATTGTGATTCTGTTACTATATTTATGTAACGCTGCTTTGAGACCATGTTAATTGTTAAAAGCGCTATACATATAAATTGAATTGAAATGTTACTACTAATACTGCTACTATTACTGCTACTGCTGCTATTAGTAATAATAATAATAATAATAATAATAATAATAATAATAATAATAATAATGACAATAATAATGATAATAATAATAATGACAATAATAATAATAATAATAATGACAATAATAATGATAATAATAATAATGACAATAATAATAATAATAATAATAATAATAATGACAATAATAATAATAATAATGACAATAATAATAATAATAATAATAATAATAATAATAATAATAATAATAATAATAATAATAATAATAATAATAATAATAATAATAATAATAATAATAATAGTAGTAGTAATAATAATAATAATAATAATAATAATAATAATAATCACGGCAAACAGCAGCAACACTGGTTCAGTTAGGAGCAGGTTTGTACCCATCCCTGATTTTTTTTTTGATATTTTTCTTCAAAATAGAAAGAAATTAGCAACCACCATGACCCTGACCAGGCATTTAGTAAGTCTGACCTAATAACCTCAGTAAGTGCATCGGTGATGTTAATTAGCCTGCTCTGTCTTTGTCCCACGAGCACTTCTAATCTCAAACAGATGACCTGTAAATCTGCTAGGATCGAATTCTCTGTCCCCGAACAATGGATTTGTTTTCAGATACATAACAAATGCACAAACAAGTACCTACACGATTTCCTTTAACAAACGTAACAATGGTTCAATGGCGTGTTGTTTAGTCGGATGTAGCTGTGGTCTTTTTTGTGTATCCGAATCCCGACACGGATGCTAACAAAGAGTTTCTGTACAGTGGCACGGTGAAAGTGAAAAGTGCTACAGGTTTAATTGTGTACTGAAGTATTGTATCTATAACATTCAGAGGATCCAGGACATCTGTGAAGGTCACAGCTGCATGTTTATAGTTCTTTGAAAGTGACGGTGTTGTGAGTGAATTTCCGCCCGAAGTGACATATTTTCCGTGTGGTTTTGCAGTGTTACCTAAACATACACGGATTAGGAGAAACTTTCCGTTCACACATCTCCATTACACACATGTCTGAGATGGTGGTGGTGGACAGATAACCTCAGAGATCCACACCGACTCTCTGTTGTTAAATGACTGAAGTGATTCCAGCTCTAATCAAACAGATTTGTTTCGGTGTGTCCTAAGATGGTTTTGGCATCTAGAGGAAAAAACAAACAAACAAACAAACAAACAAACAAACAAAACACAGAAATCTAATGTGTTTCAGGTCTGGTTGTAAATCAGATGTCTCGTGTGCCATCGCTTTACCTTGAAAATATGTGACAAGAACAAGAGGAGGAAAAACAAGCAAGACAAGAAGTGTTACTCTACACACACTACACACACTACACACACCTGTGTTACTCTACACACACTACAAACACCTGTGTCACTCTATACACCTGTGTTACTCTACACACACTCCTGTGTTACTCTACATACACTCCTGTGTTACTCTACATACACTCCTGTGTTACTCTACATACACTCCTGTGTTTACACACCTGTGTTACTCTACACACACTCCTGTGTTACTCTACATACACTCCTGTGTTACTCTACACACCTGTGTTACTCTACACACACTCCTGTGTTACTCTACACACACTCCTGTGTTACTCTACATACACTCCTGTGTTACTCTACATACACTCCTGTGTTACTCTACACACCTGTGTTACTCTACACACACTCCTGTGTTACTCTACATACACTCCTGTGTTTACACACCTGTGTTACTCTACACACACTCCTGTGTTACTCTACACACACTCCTGTGTTACTCTACACACCTGTGTTACTCTACACACACTCCTGTGTTACTCTACATACACTCCTGTGTTACTCTACACACCTGTGTTACTCTACACACACACCTGTGTTACTCTACACACACTCCTGTGTTACTCTACATACACTCCTGTGTTACTCTACACACCTGTGTTACTCTACACACACTCCTGTGTTACTCTACATACACTCCTGTGTTACTCTACATACACTACACACACCTGTGTCACTCTACACACCTGTGTTACTCTACACACACACTCCTGTGTTACTCTACATACACTCCTGTGTTACTCTACATACACTACACACACCTGTGTCACTCTACACACCTGTGTTACTCTACACACACACTCCTGTGTTACTCTACATACACTCCTGTGTTACTCTACATACACTACACACACCTGTGTCACTCTACACACCTGTGTTACTATACACACACTAAACATTACACACTACACACACGTGTTACTATACACACACTACACACTCCTGTGTTACTCTACACACACCTCTGTAACCCTACACACACTACCCACACTAGTGTCACTACACAGATACGTGTGTTACTCTACACTCACTACACACACCTGTGTTTCTCTACACACACAATTACTCTACACACACACCTCTGTAACCCTACACACACTACACACATATGTGTGTTACTCTACACACACACACACACACCTCTGTAACCCTACACACACTACACATTACACACTACACACACATGTTACTCTACACACACTACACACTCCTGTGTTACTCTACACACACACACCTCTGTAACCCTACACACACTAGTGTTACTCTAAACACACCTGTGTTACTCTACACACACACACACACCTCTGTAACCCTACACACACTAGTGTTACTCTAAACACACCTGTGTTACTCTACACACACACACCTCTGTAACCCTACACACACTAGTGTTACTCTAAACACACCTGTGTTACACTACACACACACACACACCTCTGTAACCCTACACACACTAGTGTTACTCTAAACACACCTGTGTTACACTACACACACACACACACCTCTGTAACCCTACACACACACTACACATTACACACTACACACATGCGTTACTATACACACACTACACACTCCTGTGTTACTCTACACACACACACACACACCTCTGTAACCCTACACACACTAGTGTTACTCTAAACACACCTGTGTTACTCTACACACACACACACCTCTGTAACCCTACACACACTAGTGTTACTCTAAACACACCTGTGTTACTCTACACACACAAACCTCTGTAACCCTACACACACACTACACATTACACACTACACACATGTGTTACTATACACACACTACACACTCCTGTGTTACTCTACACACACACACACCTCTGTAACCCTACACACACTAGTGTTACTCTAAACACACCTGTGTTACTCTACACACACAAACCTCTGTAACCCTACACACACACTACACATTACACACTACACACATGTGTTACTATACACACACTACACACTCCTGTGTTACTCTACACACACCTCTGTAACCCTACACACACTACACACGTATGTGTGTTACTCTACACACACTACACACACCTGTGTTTCTCTACACAAGCCACGAGTGACTACGGCGAGGACAAAACTCCCTGAGAGGACATGAGGTAAAAACCTTGAGAGGAACCAGACTCAAAACTCCTCCTCATCTGGGTGACACTGGATAGTGTGATAATAAATAATTCAGTTAAAAATAACTGCACACTATATAATCATGTGCAATTATGTAACCAGATGCTTTTCAGCTTTATCTGCATACTCTTTGTTAATTAATAAAGGAACATTTTAATCCATTTTTATTTTTATCTACAGTGTGAAAACGTACGTTTTACTTTTACATTTATTTGCTTAGGAAACACGAGCAAAGTGATCTAACAGGCAGAGAACAAAGTCTTTCTAGCATACAGTTTATTTATGTGTTCAAGGCAGATTTGGGTCTTTAAACACACTTAACCTAACGGCAACCATTTGAATGAGGATGTTTATAATTCTGTAGAAAATCAAAGCTGTCTTGACAAAGCAATTAATACAAACTCCTAGCACGAATGATGCATTGGACCAATTCTATGACGTGTGTTGTCCTATGTTTCGCATTCACAACTTTAATTCCTACGCGCATTTATAATCTGACATGCAAAAAAGCAAGAAAAACTCATGATCATGGTTTCCTCTTCAAGGTTGGAATAAAGCAGCAGAGATCACTGACGCAGCTGGTGAGCATACGTAGCTAATACACTTGTACACTTACTGTAAACTTATTGTAGCTAATACACTTGTACACTTATTAAACTTATTGTAAAGTGACAATCAAGTAAAGACTTTCAGGCGGCACGTATATGAGCTCACATACATGCTCATAAATTAAAAAATTCTTATAGGATGCTGAATTGGTGTAAATTGATCATAATCACACTGTCGAAACACACACACACACACACACACACACACACACACACACACACACACACACACACACTGGCAAGGTCAATGCAAGAACATGTATAAGTCTGAACACATTCTCAGACATACACACACACATACAGACACACACAGCTTATAAGGTTAGAAGGTCCACAGTAGCAGCTTGTACACACAAGTTCTACACAAGGGTGGTGATTTTTCCCCACAGACAATGATCAAGCCTGTTTTATGGATTATGGTGA
Organism: Tachysurus fulvidraco; assembly: GCF_022655615.1. Classification (NCBI taxonomy): domain Eukaryota; kingdom Metazoa; phylum Chordata; class Actinopteri; order Siluriformes; family Bagridae; genus Tachysurus; species Tachysurus fulvidraco. Next base: position 20,493,553 of record NC_062534.1, read on the forward strand.
GGACACATATCCTTACAGCCACCTCCAACATACAAAACACACACATATCCTTACAGAGAGAGACTTTGCATCAAATTTAAATATTGCCATTGTACTGTAAGCTGACTATGGCCTGACCATTACATTCAGTAACTCACATTTCGCATTTTAGGAAATGTGCAAATGTCCATTGACCACAACATACCCCAACAGTGGGCAGAAAATAGATCATTAACAAAAGGCCAAACGTGGATAACATCACGGGCTGCTCACATGTTCCACATTCACAATGGAAAGCTTTCAAAAGAACCATTTTTGGAGCTACGCTTGAATATCTCTGTATGACAAGACAGACAAGCCAGACCGGTCTGACACTTTAGTCCTCGAGTTCTCTCTCTCTTTCTCTCTCTAGGTTTCAGAGTTTACACAGAATAGGGAGGAAAAAAACAAAAAAACATCCTGAGGCAGACAGTCTGGAGGCTGAAACGCCTGGAGGATCCGAGGAGATGAGAAAAGAATACTGGCCTGAGCTGACTGACTAGAAGTCTATAAGTGAGTAAATATGGTGAGCAGAAAAATCTCACAATGCACAAGACTTGAAACGGTTGAAGGCTGAAAAAAGACCAGGTGATCTTTAGCTTTCCAGTTCAGGTGAGTCTGTGACCATAATAGCCTCAGATTCCTGTTCTTGGCTGAAACCTGATGTCATCTTCTGCTGTTGTAGCAGCCCATTCACCGCAAGGTTAAACTATTAGCTGCATGCTGAGATGCTTTTCTGCTTATAGTGATTATAGGATTATTACTATATCCTATATTTCAGCTTAATTCAATCTTTCCATTTTTTTCAGATCCTCCACACACTCAGTGTTCACAGTTAAAGCCACAAAAATCACACATATACCCTGAGCTTTGCTGTAAACATTAACGTAAGCACTTCACCTGCATCTGCATGATGGCTTTTACAAAAACTCGCTGATCAGATTACAGGGACAGAGCAACAACACTCAACAACAGGGACTCTGTTATAATAATTCTTGGAGACTTTAATAAAGGAAATCTCTACCAAAATCCAGACAGCATGTCCCACTAGAGGCAGTAATATACTGGACCATTGTTACACCACAATAAAGAATCCATATCGCTCAGCCCCACCGGCAGATTTGGGTCTCTCTGATCACTGCCTGGTTCATCTTATACCAACCTACAGGCAAAAACTTAGGTCTGTTAAACCGGTAGAAAAGACTGTAAAGAGATGGACCAAAGAAACAGAGCAGGTTTTACAAGCTGCATCCAATGACCTGGACAAGCTCACTGAGACTGTAACTTCATATATCAGTTTCTGTGAGGACATTTGCATTCCTACTAGAAGTTGACATTCAACTGACATTTGTCAATGATAAGCCATGGTTTACAGCAAAATTCTGACATCTTTGTCATGCCAAAGAGGATGCCTACAGAAATGCAGGCCAGGAACACGCTGAACAAGGAGATTAGAGCGGCTAAAAAGAGCTACGCTAAAAGGCTGGAGGTTCAGTTCACCTCTAACCACTCAGCTTCAGTCTGGAAAGGTTTGAAAGCCATCATCAATTACAAGACACCGTCCTCCAGCACTGTGTTGAATCAACAACTTGCTGAAGAACTGCATGAGTTTTATTTTAGATTCGAAACACCCCACACCCGTTCTGATCATCTCTCTACACAACCTTTAACACTTCCAGTACCCCCCCCCCTTCAGTGAAGATAATGTCTTCAGAAAGAACAAAAGTATATATCAGGGACTGATGCAAGGGTCCTCCTCCAGAACAAACTAGTTCTTTCCTAGCTTTATCTGTCAGTGGATCACCAGCCTTCCGACAGATAGACAGCAGCTAGTGAGACTGGGGAAATTCATGTCAAACAGCCACTCCACCAACACAGGCACCCCTCAAGGTTGTGTTCTCTCCACTGCTTTTCTCCCTGTACTCCAAGAACTGCACCTCTAATGACCCCTCTGTCAAGCTCCTGAAGTTTGCGGATGACACTACTGTCATCTGCCTCATTAAAGACGGAAACGAGTCCGCCTACAGACAGGAGGTTAAAGAGCTGGCTGTCTGGTGAATTCACAACAACTTGGAGCTCAATACGCTCAAAACAGTGGAGATGATTATGAACTTCAGCAGAAACCCCCCTGCACTCCCCCCCACTCAAAATTATGGACAGCACTGTGGCTGCAGTGAAGGCATTCAAGTACCTGAGGCTCTAGTTCCTGAAGTGGAACACTCACATTAACACCATTGCAACCAGGCAAAAGAACTGTTTCTTTCCCCAGGCAATCTACCTCATGAAGAGTTTGACTACTTAATAGTAGTCAAATAATCTAAATGAATAGTAACCTACTCCTGGAGGAACGAATGTGTTGTCCTTAATTTGACACACCTCTTACCCTTTCTGTACATCTCCGATAGCAGCTCGGCCACATACGGTATAACCCTGCTGACACACACTAGTAAATATCTAGAGCAGAGGCCACCACCCTACACGTAGGGTTCATTCCACCCACATTTTACAGTACACACCTGATCCGTTTCATACACCTTTCTCCACCTTCAGCTGGATCAGGTGTGGTAGACATGAGGGTGGAAATCAGTTTAGACAACAAGAGATTGTTGAATACTGATCTACAAATTCTCAAGCCTCTTAACATTAACAAGCAGGTTAACACACTAAAACTTCAGCAAACAGTTTGGAAATTACGGCCCGAGACGCACCTGTCTGCCTTAATACCTGTGCTTTACAGGGTGTAACGTCCTGGAGCTTTATCACCCTACGTAGTGTGCCATATGTACATTTATCAAACACCCTTATCCATGTGACTTATATATATATTTTTTAATTTCAATTCATAGATCTTAATTGAGGGTTAAGAGTCTTGCACAGGGTCCCAGGAGTAGCAGCATTGGCGGACATGGGATTTGAACCTATGACCTTTGGTGGACATGGGATTCGAACCTTTGACCTTTCGATCGACAGCCCAACACTTTAAACACTAGGCTATAACATTCCCATATATGTTGAAATTAAGACTGTATTCTGTAGCCGTTAAATGTGTCCTGACTACGGTGTGATTAATAAACAGTACGCACCTGTGTGTGAACTTCAGCACTGTCCCTGTCTATTTCACCGATGTAGTACTGCTCCAGCCACCGCCGCGCGTTCTTCGAGTGCCGGTGCGGAGGTCCGTCCAGCTGGGCGCTGATGTCGCTCCCTGAGCGGCGTAAAATCAGCGCCTCTCCGCCCGGGTGCATTCTCAGGAAGCCGGACACATCGTACACCCGCGTCCCCACCAGCACCCAGCAGGACTCCTTAGTGCAGTGTCTCGCCACTTCTTCCTCGGACAAGTAGCGAGTGGTCACTGATGGAGACATGTTTAATATATTTATTACAATATATTAATTTAAATATATATATATATATATCCAGGTTTATGGTCAGATAAAACCGGAGGACTTTTCTGAGCTCCTCCACTGAGAGTCCGGTGAAGCTCTACATGTAGTAACCAGCTTATTAGTATCTCATGAATAATTCATGAGGTAGAACTTTTAGGGGCGTGGTCCGGCCACAGGCACCTGTTACACGAAGGATGAGAAATCCTTCATTTTAGATTTGTCTTCGATTCATACGAATAAAAATGCGCCTTGTTTGGATAATTACTCAAAAATAAAATAAAATAAAAATAATAAATAAATAAAAATACGATATTTCGATTTTATTTCATTTTTATATCTCGCGTGCATGTTGCACTTCCGGTTTGGGGGCATTTCCGCTTACTATCTTCTGTTTGTATAAGTTGAATTATTGACTTATTAAAACCGCGCTTTTTTGTAAGGTGGTGCGATATTTATTTTGGTTTATTTGGTTTTAACGAGAGTTTTTTTAATGATCAAATATTGGATGAAAGATTGTGAAACATCAGTATAAATCATTGTGAGACAAGAGCGCCCCCATGACCAAGACCACGTGTCAGAGATGGACACAGATGTTATAACCTGTTGTGATGGTTCAACTTTTCTACTGTATATTTTGATGTTTTTAGCTCAGTGTTATAGTCTTGGATTACTGATCAGAAGGTCATGAGTACAAATCCTAGGTCCACCAAGCTGCCACTGCTGAGCCCCTGTGCAAGGCCCTTAACCCTCAATTGCTTAATTGTATAAATTGAAATAAATGTCACTCTGGATAAATGTAAATTTCCCCTGCTCCCAATACATCTGATTTAACTACAATATATATTTATAATACATTATTTAGGGAAGTAGATACTCCAGGGACCAGGGTTAGGAACCTTGTGCATGTGGGAGGCTCACTTCAAATCAACATAAAGTTGTCCAGATCCTGTCCAGATTGAAGAAGAAGAAGAAGAAGAAGAAGAAGAAGAAGAAGAAGAAGAAGAAGCTTTTATTTGTTACATAACCATTAAAACAAAATTATTTTCTTTACATCACCCAGCTTCTTAGGAAGCACAGGATCAACCAAAATATAGCTCCTCTCCCGGAACAGAGAAGGTTGAGGGCCCAGCTTTGGCAGCTTGGTAATGCTTGGGCTTGAACCTCCAACCTTCTTATCAGGACCCAGAGCCTTAACTGTTGCACCACTACTTGAGGCTTAAAGTTGCTCAAAACCTTTTTCTAAAAGTTTTTTCTTTTAATTTGTTACCCATTAATAAAAAAGTTGCTTAACTTTATTTTTATAAAAATAAAATTCAGACCTTCAGCACATGCTGCCACTACTCTGAACGTATCTGGTACTATACTGTAAGACTTGAACGACTTTTGTCCCTCATGTAGAGTTTATGGAGGGAATCAACTGGGTCGACTAGTTTAAAGGCAGTAAAAAATTAACCAGGATTGAAGTATGATATTGTTTGTAATTTGAGACATTTAGGAGTATGGAATCATTACTTATCAATGATTGTCTTTTGTCTCTAGCAGATACAGGTCTGTTAATGGAGACATGTTTCCTTTGTTATGTAAGTCTGTTACAGGTATGTAAAATATGTGGAGTCCATTACATAAATACCTTTACAAATATCGTATCTATAACTCAACCTCCTAATGAAATATTTTAGCAATAACCATCTGTTACTTTGTTTAATGAGTCAGCATTCATTTATAATATGAGAGCGTATACTGTCACAAATGAGGAAGTTTATCTTTGACTTTTCAACCATCTGGTTGTTATTGTTAGATTAAACCATGCATGTGTCATTCTCTTTAATCAGATATGCATCATTTGCTGAATCAGCTTCAGTGCAAATGGACAATGCAGCACATCTCTGTACTCCAGTTTTACCTCCAGGCTGCAGTGTTGGTCAGTGAAATCAGTCTGCTTTTGCTAGTGAGGAACCTGAGCACAGAAGGGTGATCAAGCGTTCATCAAAGCTGTGTGACTCGATGGTGCCGGGAACCAAATGCAACATCAAAAATAACACACGGCCTGTTGTTTTCAACTCTCTCACCACTAATATTCTTTCTTAGACAAAGACTTAGATCTGAAAGATTCCACAGTTTAAAGATAAGTGAGACAGCAAATCTCCTTAGAGCAAAACACCATGATAAACAGTTCTAGTATGGGATGCAAAATGTCACAGAACCTGTTCTTTAAAAACATCCAGGCTATTTTAAGTTAGAGAAAAACATGCTATGTGAAAACACATTTCTTCATTAAACAATTCATACATTAAAAATAGCAAGAGTCTTCTTATTCTGAACAAATTTTGCATATGATATAGATTTAATGTTTTTAGTTAAATCCATTACTAAGAACCCATTCGTAGTTAATTGCTGTATGTGTTAATGAATCTACTGGGGAAATAAACACTTTTTTTAACTGGTTAGCAGAAATGGATTTAAGGTTGTAGGAGAGGTGTATGGGCTTAAAAGGAAATATTAAAAATCTAAATTTTGAAAATATGAATAAATGCTAGCATGATGTGTTATGAGAAGTGACATACAGCTAAGTACGGTGACCCATACTCAGAATTTGTTCTCTTAACCCATCCAAAGTGCACACACACACGGAGCAGTGGGCAGCCATTTATGCTGCGGCACCCGGGGAGCAGTTAGGGGGTTCAGTGCCTTGCTCAAACGCACCTCAATCATGGCCAGCCCGAGACTCGAACCCACAACCTTCGGGTTACGAGTCAGACTCTCTAACCATTAGGCCACGACTGCCCGAGCTTGCTTATGATCTTGCTTATTGTCTGGTTTGACCAGTTTTGTTCTTTTCTAGCAGTGTAAAGGCATATATAGGCAAAATACATAATACAAGATAAATTCTTACTATTCATATGTGTTCAATTTAGAAGGGAGGAGGGAACTAATTTAAGTGTAAAGAGAATGATTGTTAGAGATCCTCCGGTTGTATAGTTGTACTTATGTCTACATACAAACCATCTTGTGACCTACACTCCAGTTTTAAGGCGTGTGATGAAAATGTGACCTGCTACCATGAGTCAGCTCCGACCCAGCACCACGTTTTGTTTTCACACTGCCGTAAAGAGGAAGGTCTCAGTTTTGTGGCGATTCAAATACATTTTACTTTGTATACAGTAAAATTGATGGGATATGTTTATTTAAATCATTAAATTATAACTGTTGTCATAGTTGAACACAATAAGGAAAAATAAGGAAAATAAAACCCAAAGGTTGTAATAAATATGTACTCAGACAAATTAAAATGAACAATTATTAAGAAACATAAACATTTACATTTCTACAAATTTACATTTACACAGATCCCATCATCTCATCAGCTAAATGTAGTTTTTAAAACTAAACCACCAGAAAAAAAACCTATTAATTTTAAGTCATGTACAAAGATAGCAGATATGTATTAAAAAATACAAAAGATGTACGTGAAACATAAAACCTTTTTCGAGTACCCTTTTTTTTCCACAAATTTTTGATCAAGGTGTACCTAAAATTCTGGTTCGTGCACAAACACACCTGTGTACAAAACAAGAGAATGATTGACAATTGCACTTGCGCACGATTGTGGTACGTTATCCTGTTTATCTTGTTTGTCGATTTTTAGATTTACAACCTAATGCACAGTAAAGTGTGTTTATTGTTTCACCTTTTTTTTTTAGCACAGTATATTCGAAAGAGAAGCTAGTAAATCCTGTCTGCTAGAACATGCTTGGTTTGGTATTTAACTAAACTAGGTGGGGCCTGCTTAGTTAAGGCTTGATTTGGGTTTGACCATACATGTGTTGATACAGCTAACAGATCATTGTTGTTCTGGAATGAGCAATGGGGGGGTTTCTTTCCACACACCTGGTCATGTATTCACTGCTTTATAGATAGGCTTTTGGTAGCACTATTAAGACCTCGACAAAACCCACTACACCAACAAGGTTCAAGCTGTAGTCATGCTTCTGCAAATCCCTGCCATTCAGGTTTATTTATTTGGCAGGTGCTTTTATTCAGTGGAGGCTAAATATAGACCAGCAATCAGATTTCCTCCCATCTCACAAAAACATGTCAGTAGGTAGATCAGCAAAATTATTTACATTTATGCCCTTTAGCAGGCTCCCTGCTATATGTCACAGTGTGACATATTTTTATTTCAATTTATACAACTGTGCAATATAGGGGTTAAGGGCCTTGCATAGGGGCCCCAGCAGCGTCCCCTTGGTGGACCTGGGATTCAAACTCATGACCTTTCAATCAGATCTTCAACACTTTAACCATTATGTTACCACATCTCACATCCCCAATATTTGCCTTTAGGTGTGAATGTATGAGTTACAGATCAACAGAAAGCATCAACAGAACAGGATGAAAGTGAGTAAGTAACAGTCTAATTACCAAATATGTGCCTTAAACTACACATTTCAGAATCAGAATCAGAAAGGTCTTTATTGCTAAGTATGTTTTCACATACAAGGATTTTTTTTCTAGTACAGGAGCTCCTGTACTAGAAAATTTGAGACAATGAATGAATAAATAAATACATGGTGGTGGTTACTATGATTTTTGATGCCATTATCTTTGACACTCCATTATTTCCAACTTGTGTAGAAACACTGCACTAATCATAAAACAAGTTTTATACGTTTATTTAAATTTCTTTTTTGGCAGACACTTTCTTCCAATCAACTTATATAGGAGAGTAAATCTATTCCAAGGTCAGAGAATCATTTGGCCTTATTAAAGGACACATTATTGGCTCTCTAGCAATCCTGATATTTCAACACAAGCGACTGGTATCTAGCTCTGAACCTTTTTTGTTAATTAAATTGATTAAATTGTACCACAGGGAGGCACGGTGGCTTAGTGGTTAGCACGTTTGCCTAACACCACCAGGGTCAGGGGTTCGATTCCTCTATCAGGAGAATCTGCATTATTCTAAATAAAGGAAGCAGTTATTTGGTATAGTGACAGTGTGTTCACGTCACAAACCGATTCAGGCCAACTGTATCCAGCTCTGTCCTGTTGGTTATGTCAACCTCATTGCTGGTCAAGCTTGAGTAAGACAACATTGTGCACTTAATTTATTCCAGACAAAGTCTGTCATCCATTTCAGCTTCCTAGAAGCCTGCTTTGTTATCCACCTGCGGGCATCTAAATTTACCCACAGGGGACAAAAGGAGCTTTAATAATTAACAGAATGCAGGATCTTTAATAATTGACACCATCGTGTGTTGGGTGTGGCCAAGGATGAGATAGTGAAGTCAAATGGTGATGTCAGCACAGGAGGTGGAGCCTGGCTCTGATTGGTCTAGAGTGGATGGATGTTGAGAGGTGTAAGTGCGCTATGGATGGAAGGGTGTCATTCTGGGTAAAAAGTGAGCAGAAGCTGCACGAAACTAACAAAAGAGCATCATTTCTGAGATCAGAGAGTCGTTCAATGGCCACTGTAGTCCCGGTGAGTGCACAGAGAATTCGACACTGTTGTACTGTTTACTGTTTCTTTTATTAACGTGCTGTTATTACTGTAGCTTCTGTTAAACTTTATTTAAACACTGGGTCTAAATTACTATATAATATGCATATAATACTAAAGTATAATAATAATAATAAATTTGTCATTTCTAGGAATTTTCTGATTTTGTTATATGTTTTCATGATTTTCAATCATTTTCATAGATTTATAATGTGTTATAGTTTTATTTATGTGCTTTTCTTATATATATAATATATATAAATATATATCATATTTTCATCTGTTGGGTTACTGATCGGAAGGTCATGGGTTCGAACCCCAGGTCCACCAAGCTGCCACTGCTGGGCCCCTGAGCAAGGCCCTTAACCCTAAGTTGCAAGTCACTCTGGATAAGGGTGTCTGCTAAATGCTGTAAATTTTAGACTTTTAACTTGTTTAAGTCTCATTTTGGGACATTTACAGCAGACACCATTATCCAGAGGGACTTACATTTTATCTAATTTTTTTATACAACTGAGCAATTGAAAGTTAAGGGCCTTGCTTAGGGGCCCAGCAGTGGCAGCTTGGTGAACGTAGGAATCTAACTCATAACCTTCCAATTGGTAGCCCAACGCCTTAACCACTAGGCTACCACATCCTAACCAGACAAGGACAGGGCACATTAATAGACAACATTAACACGCATTGGACAAGCTGCTTGCTGTTATATGTGTGTGTGTGTGTGTGTGTGTGTGTGTGTGTGTGTGTGTGTGTGTGTGTGTGTGTGTGTGTGTGTGTGTGTGTGTGTGTGTGTGTGTGTGTGTGTGTGTGTGTGTGTGTGTGTGTGTGTGTGTGGGTGTGAATAAGAGTTTTAGTTTCCCAGGTTGTAGATAATGCATTTAGCATGTCTTGTAGCGGAGCTCTACAAGACATTTGCAATTAATTTTCTGCATGTCTTTGCCACAGTGCGCCTCCTGCTATGGCTTCTTTGGTAGGGGACCTGGTGGAGGATACATGTCCCTGTTGACGAATCATGGACCCCGGGGGGCACCACCACCGACTCTCGCCCGCCACACACCAAATATGACCCTGCGGCAGATCTGTCACATGTTAAGGCTCATGCGACAAGTGCGACGCAGGGAAGCAGCCGCAGCAGCTGCATCCGCAAGGTGAGGTTTTACCTCCAAGTGTCCAGAACCTGGGTCAAGAACCTAGAGAAGTAGTAAACTGATGTTGGTCTTATTGGATCTATTGTGACACTAGAATAACAAAGTTGATTCAATGTAGGAAGAGGGACTATTTCATTACAAACCTATTAGTATCATTCCAGCACAGGCTTAAGAAAATGGCGCATTTTAAAACAGTCATAGACCCCAAGATGGCATTGATGTCAATGTTGGCAACATGGATTTAAAGGTCTTTTGGCTTTGGTGGCCCAATGGACACCCGGTTAAATGGGTATTGCCTTCAGCTTAGAAGGAGGTTTTTACTACTTGGTTCATGCAGTGAGTTTCTGACTGGGAAAGCCACTGGGATATTCTGTCATTAATGGTAAAGTACTTTGACAGGAAAGTGCAGGGAACCGGGCCTCATTCGGACTGCATCTAAAGAGAGTTGAAGTGTGTTTTTAATTCTTCTTCTTCTGAATTGAGATTTGAGATTTACTTTTCACTTTCCTAGAGGTGTTTATTGGACCTAAGGAGGTGATTCATTTACTTTAACATCTCAAAAGATCAGACTCACAGTAACAAATCCAAAACCAAATCCCAGTTTTGTCTGCCTTGCTGTTTGCATTGTGAAAAGTGCCTAAGGGGAGAAAGAAATTCGTTCAGAAGAGCACGCTCACTCTCTAAAGCATACAGTAGCTTGTGAAATTTCTCCATTGTGGGATGAATAAAGGTATTTTATCTTATCTTATAGCTACACAAAAGCAAGCAATCCAGCAAGATAGTCTAGCGAGTATGGCATCTATAACAAGAACAATAGAAAACAAACATAACCTTAGTTAAGCTCAAAGCAAACAAATAGGATGCCTAAAGCCACTATGAGTTTTTTTTACACAATTTGAATGAAACTAAATCCTGACTTGAGTCTTTTATTAAGACATCTTATTTCATGAGACCTTTTTCTTTTCGTGTGGGTGCAATATATATAAAGTTTTAGGAGATATAAAGATTATATTCATTGACATGATATATTTACTCTGGTCAGGGTTTCATGGTGTTACAGATAAGATGGAAACAAAATTAAATACATGATTAAAGGTTTAAAGAAAATCCCTAAGTTAGACCAATTAGGCCACACCCACTTTGGGTTTGAATCCCAATACACAAACATATAAAGAGACAGATATATGGAGCATTAAATGGCCACAGAGTGAGATGTTTTATTTCAGATATTTGTTATATCTATCTGATTGTCTTTTTCTCTGGTTTACAGGAAGCAGACTGCTGGTTTAACTGCACCAAGTTCTCCCTCAGAGAAACGCTGCCTTCCGGGCTTCCTGCGTCGTAGACGAACCAACAACATAAAGAAAGTGAGTTAAGCCAGTGGTTTCTGCAGATCCCTGCAGTCATTACACCCAGCAGCCCTGCAGTAACCTCATGGAGGTGCTTCTTTTATTTGAGTCTGAAGCCGCCCTCCTAGATGACCTGGAGTGATACGGTGACGACACGTCCTTCACTTTTGTTTGGGTGGTCATCTGATCAGCATTGAAGCCATTTGACCGATTTCGATTTGAGCTCAGAAGAAGAAGAGAAAGCAAACATATCCAGTCTGTGTGATCATACCTTTGCAAGATTAGACATCATTTGGACTGGGGTTCTTTATTTGATGTGCATTGTGGCTTGTACCCCATCACCCATGTCAAATTCCCTGATTCCCAAAAAGCCCTGTGTGTGTTAAAAGAAACATTCTTCAGAAGATATGAAAATTAAACATAGCTAGGTCTCATAACTGGGTTTGTTTTTATTTCACATTATTTTTTTGGTCCTCTAGATTATAGAATTAAAATAGTCAGAATGATCTGGACAACTGCTAAACCTCACAGAGACATGACTCTTAGTTTGTGTGTGTGTGTGTGTGTGTGTGTGTGTGTGTGTGTGTGTGTGTGTGTGTGTGTGTGTGTGTGTGTGTTACAAGTCTGGGCTCCTTTGTTTCCTCTTTTAAAGATGTAATGGATGCCTGAGAGCTGGTTAGTGTTACAGAACTGATACTCACACTGCTGCAAGCTAAACGTCAGCATTATAAAGCCTTGTAATTAGCAGAGAGGATTTTAAATAACTAATTAAAATAACAGACTAAAAATACCTGTTTCCTCATAATGTCTTTTGAAGTGACGTGCTATAATAAAGTGGTTTTAACTCAAACTTAAAATTCTCATTCTCATAAAGTCTTATTTTGGGATTTTTGGCATTATTTGTATTTTTGTTAACACATATGATAGGTGCGTATAGAACTTAAAAAAAAAAAGGAAATCTTTTTTAACCACACTGTCTTTATGTGGTGGAACAAATCCGGTGACCTGATGAAAAGAAGCGAAACAGAAGACATCATAATCAGACTGTCAACAAAAATATGTGGATGTTCCACTGCTTTTGTCTAATGATCAATAAAATCCAACTGTTTTAGCTCTCAGACTTCCTGGATCTGGCCTCCAGAAGATCGCACAGCTAGAAAATAAATGAATAATGAATTTACACTGACGATTTTCTAACATGGTGAACTAAAATGATCCCACACATTCAAACAGCAAACCAAAACTTCACACTTAATTCAGATGACGGGTTGCCTTGTCAAACGACAAAACACATTCGGAGCAAAAACCTGTGGTCTACACTAACACATAACACAAAGCATCTAGCAGTTCTCACAGCATGTTTGTTTGCATCAGTGAAGGTTTTGCAGCTGGAGTATAACTGAGGACTGTTTATGACGTGGTGTGTTTTTTTTTTTACTCTGTGTGGGGTAAACACAGTTTCAGGGCCAGACAGAATTGCATTCACTGGTGACCAAACACCGTCTGCTTGTGCTCCAACATCACCATCACTGAAACTTTGATGAGAAAGATGTTGCCTGAGACAGGAAGCGTGAGCTCGGATGTCTGTGTCACACAAGAAACTAATCTTGAAGCGGTGACACAACAAAAGCCTGCTGACTCGATGCTGAATCTGGTGTGGGCTTTTTCCAGAATCTAGACTATACATATAAAACTGAATTAGAATATTAATCAATCAATTAATTAATTAATTAATAGCTTTTAATATACACCGAGTTATTCAGCAGTAAGTTTTATATACATAAGTATGTCTAATATACAGGAATAAACCATGTATAATTTATGTATTTAATGTATATTGTTTATATGGCTGCTGAATTACTGAGTACTGGAGATCTGTACTGTCCAGGCAAGTAAAACTGATCCATGACTAGTTTATTATTTTTTTTGTCATTGACTAAAAATTGGAATTTGCTCCTGTTTTATTGTGTCCATGTTGAGCATCGAATGTCTTCGTCATGTCCCACTCTACAGTGAGGGTTAATATGAGCCTGAATGAAAGTTGAATGAAGCCTGAATTAAAGAATTTGTAGTATATTAGATTTTATCTAAACTTCCGTGGGCGATATATTCATAGAAATTATCCAGAAAAAGTTAAGATACTTTGTTGTAACAAACCTTCCAAGGCTGAAAACATGGCCGTTGTTTGTATGTGAGCCAGAACCAGGTGACGTTATGATGTAGAGTTTGACGTCAGAAACAGGACACGCTAACCCATGCAACATGTTTAAGGGTGGAGTTTGGGGTATAGAGTTTCTCCCCGTGCCACTCTATGTCGAGATCTTCAATGGACGGGTCACTACAGTGATATTTGTGACGGTTGCCTTTCACTGAGGAACAAAAGGTGCATTATGACAGGGGTCATAGAGGCATTGACACAGCACCAAACCAATTTACACTGAGGATCACATTGCAAATATAATCCAGCGGTTAAAAATGACCCGGGAATTAGTTATTCAAGAGATTATAATTATCATAAGAGTTATGTTACTTAAGAGATCATGTCTAATAATTACAAAAAAAATTTTAAAAACTTGTAAAGAAAGAAAGAAAGAAAGTAAAAAAAAAATACATGATAAATAAATAAATCACACCACACACAATTATGTTAAAATAAGGCTTATAATCTCAGGCCCTCACAAATAGTCTGTGCAAGAGATTCTTCCCACAAGACTCCTCAACAATCAGAACTGAACCCGAACACACACACACACACACACACACACACACACACACACACCTGTGTGAACTGCACTGAACTGTCTTGTACACCACATTTCAATACCTCATTTAACTGCTGTGTATATATGTTTAGATGAAACCTTTGTTCAAAATCCTCCATTTTTGGACATTGAACTGTATAATATACAGAATACACACCGGTCGGTGCTCTATTGTATTTTGTGTATTTTTCCTCTAGTGTCCTTAGCTCTGTGTCGTTATGTAGCACCATGATCCCAGAGAAACACTCATTTTACTGTGTACTACATAAGTAATATATGGATGAAATGACAGAAGCTTCTTGACTCCTGACTTGCTTTGTAGAAAACTTTGGACATTAGTCAGTGGTCCGGGTTTCTTTAAATAAATAAATAAATAAATACTAACAATGTCCCTTGTCCAAAAATAAATAAAATTATATATATATACACACACACACACACACACACACACACTATATATATATATATATATATATATATATATATATATATATATATATATATATATATATACACACACACACACACACACACACACACACACACACATTTATTATAAATATACAACAAAAAATAATGATGTCGTCGGTCATGTTTGAAAAAAATATATAGAAAAATGCATAATTTATATAAAAAGCTAAAAGAAAAATTCATATAATTGACAAATATATAAGCAATAAAATCACTCATGTATCTTCATATTTTCTGCTAAACTATCCTGATGGGAAGTAATTTAGGACATTAAAACATATGGGAAAAAATAGTGCAATTCGAATGTGTCTACTGCAGAACACCAGTGTTGTGGGTTTGAGCTCAAGGTGTGAGCTCAGTGGTTGATTTTATTCAGATAATTCAAGCTCAAATAAAGTGAGCTGAAGAAAAACTGTGTTAATGGTAGACAATTCACTCCTGTGTAACCAATGGACACATTTGTTTTTTTTCCCCTTTATCAATCCACCAATCCTAACCAATGACACAATTCAAACTCACTCAACACAACAGTTTAAATAAAAGTCATTTATTGTCATTAATACTTTTCTAGCTAGAGCAGAGAGAAATGAGGTCCAATATGCCACGTCATCGGTGTGGTGGTGCATAAGACACCACACTGGGGTCTGAATACTGAACACACAGACAGACCGGTGAGGAGAACAGTGAGGGCGGGGTATCTGTGCTTCACTCTTCACGGCAAGGTAAACAAAGGCAGGGTCACGGTACGAGGGGGCAGAGACTGGCCTTATTCCTCCAACAACTCTCCTCACCTATCAATAAAACAGGAGGCATCTTCATCTCCCAACTAAAATGTCTTCAGCGCCTATGGAGGTACAGGGGACAGATCGACCTTCACTGAAACGGAGAGGAACAATGTTGCGCTTGTGTGTGTGTAAGTGTGTGTGTGTGTGTGTGAGAAAGGTGTAAACTGGTCAATACTGCTTTTGCCCATCTTCAGCTGTACACATTGAGAGGTTTCTGCCACGAAGGGTAAACTGAGGTAACAAGTTATTTTTCAGCTTTCTGAAAATCTGGAAAAAAAACAACAACCAATTTTTAAATAAAATAATTAAACAAACAAACAAACAAATAAATAAATAACAGATTCATAAAACTGAAAAAAACAAAAACAAATCCAAGATTAACCGGACAAACAGATCAAACCCTGTGCTTTCCGCTCTAACCTTATGTTAAAGAAAAATCCTTTCGGAAAATCTAATTTCCATAACTTTTCATAATCAAAACAATCAGCCAGGAAGTTAACTGTCTATAATATGAACAAATAAAAGCATGACTATAATCGTTGTTTCATATCAGCATAACGTCCCAATTTCTGTGAATGTTGGGAGGTGGAGCCTAAAATAGTAAACAAAAAATATATGAAAAATAATTATGAAAAAAGATTTAAGGTGAGACCTAAAACTAAAGTATCAAGCACTCGACAGTGAGTGTGTGTTTGTGTGTGTCAGATGAACAAACACACACTAAGAGGAACATTTTAATTCAAAAGGTAATGAGATACCTGTTCACCGAGCTGCATTGGATCCTTCTGATCCTACAGTGTTATTCACGTTGGTAAGAGACTGTTCCTTCAGCACTGGGTCTAAACAGGAAGCAGAACAGTACGAATCAGTGCTGAAGTCGTCCCTCGTAACCTTTTTTTTCTGTCTACAGATTGTTGTCTGATGTAAGCAATAAAACAGAGAGCTAAAAATTCATGCACCTGTATGGAGTAAACATGTAGACAGTAAAAGTACAGTGTAGGGAGACTGGGGCATTAAAGTTAATATTCTATTTCAAAATATTATACAAATAAAAATACAGATCAGTAAACAGAAATAGCTGCTATATAGATACACTGATAGAGATATTAATTGTTATTGCAAAATCATGCATTTATTTTCTGCAACGATCAGGAGAAAAAAAAACTGTTACAAATGTAATGTCTGGACTGTTATGTAATTATTATACAGGTGTCACAAAGACAAAGAAGTCACTTAAATAAACTGGTTTCAGTTCAAGGTTCTAAATAACCTTTTAACTGTACTGATTGTACAGTGCGTCATTATCTCACACAAACAACACAACACATACAGCTAACAGCCAGAAATACAGTTAGCTTTATAAAATCCTGATCAGAGCCTGGGAATTATGGGGCTTCGTCGTTTTATCTGTTATACACCATACAACATCTGATTAATCTCTGGGATGATTAATTCAGCTGGTAGTCAGGATTGGATGAAGAAAAACTATGCTTACGCTCATACTCAGTAATTCAGTCAGTCAGTCAGTCACCAAGTCAGTCAGTCAGTCAGTTACTTGGTTAGTCAGTCAGTCAGTCACTCACTAAGTCAGTCACTCACTAAGTCAGTCAGTCAGTCACTCACTCACTGTCAGTCAGTCACTCACTCACTCACTGTCAGTCAGTCACTCACTAAGTCAGTCAGTCAGTCACTCACTCACTCACTCACTGTCAGTCAGTCACTCACTAAGTCAGTCAGTCAGTCACTCACTCACTGTCAGTCAGTCAGTCACTCACTAAGTCAGTCAGTCAGTCAGTCAGTCACTCACTCACTGTCAGTCAGTCACTCACTAAGTCAGTCAGTCAGTCACTCACCTCACTGTCAGTCAGTCACTCACCTCACTGTCAGTCAGTCACTCACCTCACTGTCAGTCAGTCACTCACTAAGTCAGTCAGTCAGTCAGTCAGACAGTCACTTGGTCAGTCACTCACCAAGTCAGTCACTCACCAAGTCAGACAGTCAGTCACTCACCTCACTGTCAGTCCGTCACTCACCTCACTGTCAGTCCGTCGCTCACTCACCAAGTCAGTCCGTCGCTCACTCACCAAGTCAGTCCGTCGCTCACTCACCAAGTCAGTCCGTCGCTCACTCACCAAGTCAGTCCGTCGCTCACTCACCAAGTCAGTCCGTCGCTCACTCACCAAGTCAGTCCGTCGCTCACTCACCAAGTCAGTCCGTCGCTCACTCACCAAGTCAGTCCGTCGCTCACTCACCAAGTCAGTCCGTCGCTCACCAATTCAGTCCGTCGCTCACCAAGTCAGTCAGTCAGTCAGACAGTCCCTTGGTCAGTCGCTCACTAAGTCAGTCAGTCAGTCGCTCACTAAGTCAGTCAGTCAGTCGCTCACTAAGTCAGTCAGTCAGTCGCTCACTAAGTCAGTCAGTCAGTCGCTCACTAAGTCAGTCAGTCAGTCGCTCACTAAGTCAGTCAGTCAGTCGCTCACTAAGTCAGTCAGTCAGTCGCTCACTAAGTCAGTCAGTCAGTCGCTCACTAAGTCAGTCAGACACTAAGTCAGTCAGTCTCTCACTCGGCCACTCAATAACACCACACAGTAAAGGACGTAAAGCTCACAGAAGTAGGGGTGCTCCATGGCTTCGGTGGCAGTGAGTCTCTGCTGGTGGTCGTAGCGCAGTAGTTTATCCAGCAGGTCCAAAGCCTCTGGACTCACCAGGTGCTGATTCTCTGCCTGCACAAACTGCTCCCAGCACTTCCTCGTCTGCCTGCAGCACAGACACAGAAGAAGCAATCAGCAGCTTACACTCCACACAACATACACTAGTCACATGCTTTCCACTAGTCACAGACACCAGTAGAACTCAACTAAGTATGTAATTCAGGTCCAATGTAATTAAATAATGACGCACTCAAAATGTAACCAACTAACCATCAGTAAAGTACTTAAAGATTCCCAAAAGATTTTAGATTTTCTGCTTAGCAATTTAAAACTTTCATTTCATACCATGCAGTGCTGAAATATCCCATCTGATCAGAACGTTCTAGATAAAATAAGTACATTTTTATATTAATGTGCCTGTTCTAATACTTTGCTAATTATTTCTATCGTAACAGGGAATCGTATGTCAGATCGTATGGTGACGACAGGTAGCATTTTTAGAAGGAGTTCCCAGTGCCAGCACTTTGGAACCGGAGATGTGTCAAGAAAAGAAATAAAAATACTAAACAATAAGAAAAACAAAAAGGATAGCAAACTAATGCTTACAGTATTCAATCCGGGCGCCGCTAAAAATAATTCCGATAACTGTTTGGATGACACAGCATGAATAAGTGTCTTCCTCTGACCCTGTGGCAATAACACACAGGCATAAACCTGGCTGTGTGGCACAAGCGCCTCCTGTTGGTACTCACTGCCCAAGCAGGTCCTTAAAGCGTGGGTCCAGTTCAATGTGGTATTTGCGCAGGTAGCTGAATAGCTCGTCGGTTCCGAGGACTTTAGCAATCCGCACCAACTGCAAAAAAAAAATGTTTAAAAATCACATTATCTATTGTGGACCATGCATAAACAGCTGGAATCCAGATGTTAATGTAGATCACGTTTAAAGAGGATTGTATGGTTTTACACTGATTAAAAGTCAAATAAATAAACATGCAAGAGCGCATGTAGCAATGGGAGATCTCAAATAGCGTTCAAAGGTTCTGCCCACTTGCAGGTACTGTGTTTATTTCATTAAAAAAAATAATGCAGTTGTGAAAACGTGTTTTTATTATTACTCGTACTTCATATTAACTTAAAGCGAGAACGACGATGCACTGAACGGCGAACTTAAACAAATGTCGTATAAATTATATATGCTTTCTCAAGTAGCTCAAATTTCTCACCATTTAAATACTGCGTTCAGCAATAATTTTGTCCACTATTTGGATAACTGATAAAATGAACACTGCTCTTTGAATTCAAAAGACTTTCATTCATTCGTTCCTTCAATCCTTTTTTCCGCCCGTCACACCTGATCGTAGTTGTCCTGGCCGTGGAAGAAAGGCTCTTTCCTGAAGATCATACTGGCCAGCATGCAGCCCAGACTCCACATGTCCAGACTGTAGTCATACAACTGTACAAAACACAATGGCAAACTTCAGTACCTCTTATTATTGATATGTAATGGCTGGAAAGCAATAATAGTCATAATAATAGTCATAATGGCAAGTCATGGCCTAATGGTTAGAGAGTCTGACTCGTAATCCTAAGGTTGTGGGTTAGAGTCTAGAGTTACTGAGGTGCCCTTTAGCAAGGCACCGAACACCCCGGGCACCGCATCATAAATGGCTGCCCACTGCTCCGGGTGTGTGTTCACTGCTGTGTGTGTGCACTTTGGATGGGTCAAATGCAGAGAACGAATTCTGAGTGTGGGTCAACGTACTTAGCTGTATGTCACGTCACTTTCACTTTTTCACTTTCATGATTAATAAGTAAATCAATCATTAAGATGTAAAGTTTGAGGTAATGTCTTACCTGGTAATCCACCAGCAGCTCAGGACCCTTGAAATAGCGAGATGCCACTCGGACATTGTACTCCTGCGCAGGGTGATAGAACTCAGCCAGACCCCAATCTATCAGCCTCAGCTACACACACACACCACACAAATCCATCACTCACACTGCCACCTGGTGGCTGATAAGTGCCATGATATTTGATAGTAAATGAATTAGTCACTGCAGAAGGAACTAAAAATAAAATTGAGCAGAAATACAGATGTGTAGAGATGCAACAATAAAAACTAAAGTCTGTCTAGTGCATTTCTGAGAACGGATCAATTAATGTGACTAAATTGCCAATAGCAAAGATGCTCTGGATTAAATGAAAATCTGATTTATTTCCATTACAACGAATGTCACTCAAACGTTTATCCTATTTACATATTACAGTGCAGAGGTGACTAATTAAGATCCCATTCTGTTACTCAACACAACACTTGCTGGTTAAAATTTCAAACCCGCAAACATTAAACAAAAACAAATTAAGGTTCAACTTAAATGTACTTCTATTCATTCATTTTCTACCGCTTCTCGGGTCACGGGGAGCCTGTGCCTATCTCAGGCGTCATCAGGCATCAAGGCAGGATACACCCTGGACGGAGTGCCAACCCATCGCAGGGCACACACACACACACTCTCATTCACTCACGCAATCGCACACTACGGACAATTTTCCAGAGATGCCAATCAACCTACCATGCATGTCTTTGGACCGGGGGAGGAAACCGGAGTACCCGGAGGAAACCCCCAAGGCACGGGGAGAACATGCAAACTCCACACACACAAGGCGGAGGTGGGAATCGAACCCCCAACCCTGGAGGTGTGAGGCAAACGTGCTAACCAGTAAGCCACCGTGCCCAGAAGTAAATTTACTTCTAGTTGAATATTAATGTTACTGTGCACATATTTGCACTTTAATCATACAGTCAGATTATATTTATATCATCAGTCACTGTATTGTATTTACAGGCTGTTTTTTTTAGATGTCTATTTTTCCTCTGTTCTGTTTGGCTAATTCCATTTTATTATTTTTTTACCTTTAAATTCTATTGGTATTATCCCATACCAATAGAACGAAAAACGTACTGTATATCAGTGTTCCTCAACCTGGGGGATGCGGACCCTTAGTGTTCCGTTGAGTAATTGTGGGGGTCCGTAAAATAATTATAAAAAATATTCTTAGAATTTTTCTTCTTTTTATTGTACATAAAAATTATTTTTATTAATAAAACCAGAAAAATGAAGGTTAACATTTATAATTGTTTTAAATGACCTTTTAAAAAAAAACAACCAGTTTGTTTACAGTGCATTGAGTTTTCTGTCACGCAGAGGCGAGCAAGCACCATTGTCCGATGGCATAAAAAAATGTATGAGTCAGACACAAGACAAGTAAATTCCAGCCCACCATACGCATATACATGGGTGTATTATGTACTGTGAATGCAATAAAATGCAATTTTAGTTAAGAGAATATTCATTACTATTATTGCATTGTATAGAAAACGGGATGGCGGGTGAGAGCAGGGGTAGGGGGTCGCTGAGGCTGGTTTGAGACGTGATGGTGGTCCAGCATTCCAACACTGCTGCATATGATGTATTGTGAATGTCACTAACATATTTTGAATTTAAATATACGCATTTTAGAGTTTACAGTGATTACTAATTAGCATAATGGTACTTCTAGGTATGCTATAGTCCAGATCTCAACTATTTTTCAGCAGTTAAAAAGAAATGGCCCAGATCTCCACTGTACAGACATGAACATGACCTAGAGCCAGACAGCGTTCTTTTCCTGAACTTTCCAATATAGGTCTAAGATGACATTGGTGCTCAAAACCCCTAAATATAATACCTTATATTTATAGACCATGGTGAGATGTGATTTCCACACTGTAACTAAATATCTTTCTTTCTAATCCTGAGCCTGTTTATGCTAAGCACCACTGCTATAGACAGCAACCAACTGTGCTATAGATAAAATGAGCTTTTATTGCCACATGGCTCAGCCAATCAGATTTTAGAAAAGAAACTGAATATATTTTAGACTGTAAAACATTCAAAGTGAACAACCAGCACCTTTAACCTGAACCTTCATCCTGAACAGTACAAAACTGTTTGTGTTCAGCCCAAACGTGAGACAAGTTTAGAACAAACCTTCCTCAGTTGATGATCGATCATGACGTTGTGGGGCTTGACGTCACGGTGCATGATGCCCATACTGTGGCAGTAGTTCAGGGCCTAAACATGCACAGACACACACAGACAGACAGACGCACGCGCACACACACACACGCACAGACAGATGCACACACGCGCAAATAGACGCATGCACACGCAGAAAGACACACATACAGACACACAGACATACAGACACACAGATACACACACATACACACACACACATACAGACACACACACACACATACAGACATACAGACACACACAGACATACAGACACACACAGACATACAGACACACACAGACATACACACACACACAGACATACACACACACACAGACATACACACACACACACACACACACAGACACAGACACACAGACACACAGATACACACACATACACACACACACATACAGACACACACACACACATACAGACATACAGACACACACAGACATACAGACACACACAGACATACAGACACACACAGACATACACACACACACACACACACACACACACACACACACACAGACACAGACACACAGACACACAGACACACACACACACAGACACACAGACACACAGACACACAGACACACACACAGAAATACACACACACACACACACAGACACGCACACACAGAGATACACACACACAGACACACACACAGACATACACACACACAGACATACACACACACAGACATACACACACACAGAGATACACACGCACACATACATACACACACACACAGACACACACACACACACACACACACAGACACACACACACACACACAGACACACACAGACACACACACACAGACACACACAGACACACACACAGACACATAGAGACACACACACAGACACATAGAGACACACACACAGACACATAGAGACACACACACACATACAGAGACACACACACACATACAGAGACACACACACACATACAGAGACACACACACACATACAGAGACACACACACACATACACAGAGACACACACACACATACAGACACACACACACACACATACAGACACACACACACACATACAGACACACACACACATACAGAGACACACACACACACACACACACACAGACACACACACACACACACAGACACACACAGACACACACACACACAGACACACACACACACAGACACACACACACACAGACACACACAGACACACACAGACACACACATACAGACACACACATACAGACACACACATACAGACACACACATACAGACACACACATACAGACACACACATACAGACATACAGACACACACACACACACATACAGACACACACACACACACATACAGACACACACACACACATACAGACACACACACACACATACAGACACACACACACACATACAGACACACACACACACATACAGACACACACACACACATACAGACACACACACATACAGACACACACACACACACACACACACACAGACACACACAGACACACACACACACAGACACACACAGACACACACAGACACACACAGACACACACACACACAGACACACACAGACACACACACACACAGACACACACACATACAGACACACACACACACACACATACAGACACACACACACACACATACAGACACACACACACACATACAGACAGACACACACACACACACACACACACACACACACACACACACACAATATATATATAAATAAACAAATAAATAAACACAGAAGCAGTGGAAATCAGGATAAAAAGCCACAACAGCTAATGTTTCTTACCTTTAGTAGTTCGTACATGTAATACCGGATATCAAAATCTGTTAACTTCTGGTACAGCTCCTACACAGAGACAAAGAGCTGATCACAAAGTAAAAGACTCTGTGTATTCTGCAAATGTCAAAGAAACAAAGTGACGGCTTGATGTTTTTGAACCATAAACAGCTTGATAGATCAACTGGACTGTACCTGAAGGTACTGAAAGTGTGTTAACGTTTATCTAGAATATTCTTTCCAGATACACCTGCAGATTTGTGTAGAATATTTCTCTGCAAAGCTTTGTGTATTACTGTCTCACTTCTGCTTCAGATTGATAAAGCATTGGATTTTTTGTGCACTTTTCCACCACTGGATAATAACTAAAACTCTTCACTCTCTTAGACAAGTGTATGTGGATATTTCTGATTACATATAATTCCTTTCTGTTAGAATTACAAAAACCTGTCCACCGCTCTAAAATCTTTTCTGCATAAACATCGCCATCCACACCGAAATCAAGCTTTTCCATTAAAAAGAGCGAAAAGTCCAGGAGGTGAAGCTGGACCAGATCCTGGACCTGATCTCTTATAAGTTTACCTCGAACCCCTAACCCACACAATGCAGTACAATATGAACCAGGTGTGTCTACCTTGAAATCAGTGTTATTGATGCACTCGAAGACGAGAGCTGGAGTTCGAGACTGCAGCGAGAGACCCAGGGAAGGAAAAGAGAAGAACTGTCAGGAATTTATCAACAGGAAAATGTTAAAAACTAAAATTACAAACAGTAGGAAAAAAAAAAAAAAATCACATAGATTGTGATTTTACTCTAAAGGGGATGTTCGATAAAGTGAGAAGTCAGTGGTGTGGATTTGTCACTGTACCACATCAGGACTTAATCTACATAGAACTGAGTCGCTTCATCTTTTAATCATCAATCAATCAAATAAATTCTGCTGGTTGTTTTTTTGTTTGTTTGTTTGTTTTTAAACACTGGGATTGTGTTGCTGATGCTTTCTGACATACCACTGGGTCCTTTACGGTGTCCACGAGCCGGATGATGTTTGTTCCTCCTCTCAGGTTCTCCAGGATTTTGATTTCTCGCTTGATCTTTTTCTTCTTGACGGGCTGCGATCAAAAATATACAAGATGCTGACATGCACGTCTTTTGACCTCCTTCGTGAGTCTTAATAATAATAATAATAATTATTATTATAAAGTGATGTGCTGTGGATGAAAGTGATTCCAACTTCAATATAGAGAGAAGATTTATTTATTATTATTATCTTTTAAACACACCCAGAAACCACAGTTGTAAACCTGTAACATTAGACTTGCCAGCTTCCTAGTGACAAAAATACAAATCCAATCAAATGAAGTACAAAAATAAATCTGTGCAGCAAATTCTTCTTAGTTTAACTGTCGCTGGAATCAGAAAAAAAATCTGTATATGATCATTTTTGGTTGAATTTTTCCTGAAGCACTATGAAGCTTTCTGATAACTGGAGGAGTTTCACATGCTCAGTTCGTTCCCTCCTTCACGTAACTGTTGAACGTTATGTCTATGTCACGCAGGTCTTCAGTGTAAAATCACCTTCAGGATCTTCACCACCACTTTTTCGCTGTTGTTGACATTAACGGCCTCGAACACCTCGCTGTACTTCCCCCGTCCCAACTTTCGCACCAGCTGATAGTCCTCCTGGTTGCTGTGAGCGAGAGAGTCGAGACGATTATACAGCAAGAGCAACAAATAACCTGCTTTCAAGCAAATCTGTAAAATTCTCAGATTTCAGGTTTTAAGGGAAAAAAAAACCTAAATCCTGGTTACTCCGAATCAAACTGAAAGTCTGAAAGCTTCCATCTCAATTTAATCCATTGGCAGCTACCAAGACGAACAATAAATCTGGTTTCTTATGCTTTCCGCAGTGTTGTATGAAACCCACACACACAACCACACACTTATGCACACTGGGTCAATTTACACTTTGATTTCCTGTTGATAGTGACATTAATCTCTTGCTTCCTCTCTACCTGAAGAGAGCGATGCAGCGGCGCTTTAGTCCTTTAGTCTGTCCAGCTGCCTCACCTCCTCAATATATATCTTCTCCTCACCTCAGATATCTAAAAATCAGTCCTAAATATTTTAATATAAAGACATTTAATATATTTCAGGGTTGAGTTTTGCCTTAATGGATTGATTAGTCCCAGAAGTATTTCCATCCACTTCCATGGATACAGTGAGATGTAAATAAATATGTACTCTGTTTTCTTCTATGAAAGCTCACATAACTGGACATGTGCACTTTTATGTGACAGTCTGAAAGTCTGTACTGGGTCAAATGTCACAGCCATGCTGGAATTACTGAACATCACTAACCGAGTCAAAGCTACTATTCTGTTGGTCCAAGTCATTCTTTCTACATTTCTAACCCTAAGCCATGCTTGGTGGGCTTCTGGGCTTGTATTGATATTTTAGTGATTGCACAGTGAATGCAGTCATCCATCGAATTCGCATTGATCACATCTGTTAAATAAGCAGGCTGGATCCCAGTTAATTAACATTTCAGTGAATTTACAGATGCAAAAACTACAGAGTGAAAGGGAGCGAGAAAGAGAGAGAGAGAGAGAGAGAGAGAGAGAGAGAGAGAGAGAGAGAGAGCAAGAGAGAGAGACAGAGTGTGAGAGAGAAAGAGAGACAGAAGGCGAGAGAGAGCAAGAGAGAGACAGAGTGTGAGAGAGAAAGAGAGACAGAAGGCGAGAGAGAGAGACAGACGGCAAGAGAGAGAGACAGAAGGCAAGAGAGAGAGAGAGAGAGAGAGAGAGAAAGACAGAGGGCGAGACAGAGAGACAGAGAGCAAGAGAGAGAGACAGAGTGTGAGAGAAAGAGAGACAGAAGGCGAGAGAGAGAGAGACAGAAGGTGAGAGAGAGAGAGAGAGACAGAGGGTGAGAGAGAGAGAGACACAGAGGGTGAGAGAGAGAGAGACACAGAGGGTGAGAGAGAGAGAGACACAGAGGGTGAGAGAGAGAGAGACACAGAGGGTGAGAGAGAGAGAGAGAGACAGAGGGTGAGAGAGAGAGAGAGAGAGAGTGTGAGTGAGAGAGAGAGAGACAGAGGGTGAGTGAGAGAGAGAGAGACAGAGGGTGAGAGAGAGAGAGAGACAGAGGGTGAGAGAGAGAGAGACAGAGGGTGAGAGAGAGAGAGAGACAGAGGGTGAGAGAGAGAGAGAGACAGAGGGTGAGAGAGAGAGAGAGACAGAGGGTGAGAGAGAGAGAGACAGAGGGTGAGAGAGAGAGAGAGAGAGAGAGAGAGACAGAGAGAGAGAGAGAGACACAGAGGGTGAGAGAGAGAGACACAGAGGGTGAGAGAGAGAGACACAGAGGGAGAGAGAGAGACACAGAGGGTGAGAGAGAGAGACACAGAGGGTGAGAGAGAGACACAGAGGGTGAGAGAGAGACACAGAGGGTGAGAGAGACAGAGGGTGAGAGAGAGAGACAGAGGGTGAGAGAGAGAGACAGAGGGTGAGAGAGAGAGACAGAGGGTGAGAGAGAGAGACAGAGGGTGAGAGAGAGAGAGACAGAGGGTGAGAGAGAGAGAGACAGAGGGTGAGAGAGAGAGAGACAGAGGGTGAGAGAGAGAGACAGAGGGTGAGAGAGACACAGAGTTTCATTCTCACCTCCAGTTTGGTACATGAGCTTCATAGTCCCAGTATTCTCTGCTCTTCAGTGTGTTCACTTCGGCATAAACCCGAGCTGTGCTTCCAGCCACTGGACCGGGCATCGTGTCCAAAAGAGGCAGTTATCAGTTAGAGCAGATATCCACAAGGCTCTGGGGAACTCAGCTCAGGGTTTTCATCTCTTTTTCTGACTTCCCTGAGTGTGTGTGTGTGTGTGTGTGTTCCCTAATATTTCTGCTGTAAAACAGGATCTCAGTTTCACACCTGCTCTGCAGATTCCAGACTGAGAAGCAGCCACAGAAAAGACACAATAACGATATGTGGATGATGTAAAGACAGTGTTTAGTCTTCCAAGAGGTGTGGAGACAAAAATAAAAAGATCGCAGGCTTAAATCATGAACACAACTAGGCAGATATGGAGAAAATCTCATGAATCCACTTCTCCTATTAATTTCCTTTAGCCGTACTCACACCAACGAAGAAGAAACCGCTCGGGATTTGTTTTGTTTGTTTTTTATAAGAAACGCAAAGTTTCAATTTCTAAATTATCGGGCAGTTTATTTAGCTGAATTACATCGTCGTTTTGTTTGACGTGAGGACGAAACCAAACACGAAGCTTATATCGTCTGTGTGCAATGTTTCCATTCGGTTTACACCTTGTTTACATTGGATAGCTAATAGCTAAATGCTAACTGCTAAGGACGACAACCGGAACACATCCAAAGTAACGAAGTTGGCTCGCGCAAAACAAGCCCCCTGCTTCGGAATAATTGGACCGGTCCATCAGCTGTAGGAAAAAAGGGGGTGCGATAGAAATCAATGACGTTTATTAACTTACTGTCTCACGCTGTACGAAGTAAAATCGCTTCCCAAAACAGTTATTAGGATCTAAATTGTTACAAACCTCTAAAATCCCTTCCTGATCTCCCTCCTATATAAAGATTTTGGAGGGATTTTTGAAACCGACTCCCCCCTACTGGCCTTTACCATACAGCTACGGCGTGTGTGTGTATATATATATATATATATATGGAAAGATAGGGAAACAGATCGCAATAAAGTGACCCGGAAGAACACTGTAGATTTCGCGGGATTGAGTACCGGAAGTGATAGAAATAGGTTGCCATGGTATTTTTTTCCTTAGCGACGGTAGCGTTTACGCTTAGCAACCATGGCGGAGAGCAAAGAAGACGGTACAAAGTCAGCTTTAAATCAAGTGGAAGAATTAAGGTAAGGAACTTGCTAGAAGCGAACAATCTATTTGTAAAGATCTTCTTAATAAAGAAAACAATTCTGAAATTATATATATATATAATTTTTATTTTTTTATTGCAAAAAGACAAACATAAACACACAGTTTGTTCAATGCCATACAACAAGAGGTATCAGTCACATTGACTACCAGAGACGAAAGGAAAAAGAAAGGAAAAAAGTTACAAAAACTTGAATTCTTTTAAAATATCACGTTTTCTGAGCTTTTTTTTTTTTTTTTTACTTTCTTCAGAAGATTACTGTATAACTTGAAATCATTTATAAAATGGGACAGATTTGGTTTACAAAGGGCCCACATTGTTTTGTGTATATGGTACTTTCCTAATACAATGAATAGTTGTATAATATATCGTTCATTATTTTTCAAATTATCTCCCTCAAAATAAAAAAAAACACATCACAACCCAATTTTCTACTAATATAATTTTCAATATCCTTCCAAAAAAGTCTTGAGTAGATACAATGGTAAAACAGATGCAAAATTGTTTCCTTTTCCTGACCACAAAATTCGCAAGCATAAGAGATATTAAGATTAAATCTTTCCAAAATATGTTTAACAGGATAAATCCTATGTAGAATTTTGTAAGACACCTCCTTAATTTTATTGTTGACACAAAACTTGTTCAGTATTTTCCATGTTTTGTCCCAGTATATATGACCAAATAAGGAAGACCAAAAAAAACCTTGCTGCAGTGAAAGAAACAGAACAGAGGGCATTTCTTATAATATTATTTCTACACATTTGTTTCAAGATATTAACATTGCCGATGTATAAACTACCACAAAAGTCATCTATATTAATTTGCAAAGAACTCGAATTCTTTAAAAGAAGTACAACACTCTTTGGAATTGCATCAAAAACAATAGCAAAATCTCTTGGTTTAACTGGTAGTTGGAATTTTTCAAGCTTACTCTGCGTAAGACAACAAATACCCATCAGAATTTAACAGCAGTTTTACCAAAATAATCCCTTCATTAATCCAGTTTTAATAAAAACGTGATTTGTTTTTAAATAATATGTCTTTGTTATTCCAAATGCAATAACTGTGTGGTGAAAAATTGCGTTTATAGATGAAATTCCATGCTAACAGGGCCTGCCTACAGAAACCAGACAGTTTAACCGGAATTTTATCAACAGAAAAATTGCATTTCAACAAAAATGTTATGTCCCCAATAGAGTTAAATATATAATTAGGAAATATATTCCAAACACTATCTTTATTTTTCAGAAAATCTATTAACCATCATCCTTAAAGTTCTAACGTTTTTTTAAGACACACTTTACACGCGCACTTTATCTGCTTCAATCTGATTGGTCAGAAGTTTTTATTGATACAATTGATAAAATGTATTGATTTTTATAGCAGCTATTACAGGTTTTTATTAATTTATGTGAATTAGTGAATTATTATCACAGAAAGACTCTCCCCATCATCTTATACTGATAATAGGATGATTAAGAAGATTATTCATATCTTAATTATTAATGTCTTATTAATAACTTCTTATTACAATTCTACATTTTCTGTGTCTTTTGTTTTCATGTCTCTGTATCTCCGATGGTTGGGATTTTCCAGATGCGCAAATGCCTTTCTCCAGACAGAGAACGAGATGTTCGAGTGTTTCCTCAGTCGGCTGGACTCGCTCAGCTTGGGCTCACCACTTGCATCCCAGATGGAGAAGGAAGCGGTGATTGTCATAACGACTCATAACGTTAATGGTTAAATAGAAAAAAAGTCATTTCTGTGGAGATACAGAAGCTAAATAGATTATATAGCTTCTCTTATATGGATTCTGGCTAATTCCAAACAAATGATGTTTCTGTGTTCGTGGCGTAAGGGGTGTGGAGAGCTATCTGAAACCAGCGAAACATCTCAGGAGCCGTCGAATCTCCTGAAACTGGAACAGAAGTGTTACATCGCAGAGAGAGAGCTGGAAGAGGCGAGGAAAGAGCTGGAGCCGTTCGACACCACCAGTTTATCAACAAATGTCAATTATTATAAGGTTATCATTTAATATGTGAATTCGACAAAACACACGATGAGCTACAAGAGACAGCTTTAATCATCACCTTCCTAAAGACAACACTTTAGTGTGAGATTTTGAGAGCCATACTGACAGTGTGTACATATCATTTCATTCATTTACAGCATTTAGCAGACACCCTTATCCAGAGCAACTTACATTTTATCTCTTTTTTTTACACAATTAATGGTTAAGGGCCTTGCTTAGGGGCCCATGCAGTGGACATGGGAATCAAACTCACAACCTTCCTATTGGTAGCCCAACACCTTAACCACTAGGCTACCACATCCCCACCCATTGTGTAGTGAACTATGTAGTTTATCACTTCTTCCAAAATTCATATCTCAGTATATGATCAATATATGATGCAAGTTTTCCTTGTGCTTTTCCTCTGGGTACTCCAGTTTCTGCCCCCAGTACAAAGATATGTGTTGTAGGCTGATTGAATTAATTGTGCTATGTGATTATTTGGGACCCCGTCCATAGTGTCCCCAGCATTGTGCATCTTCTGGGATAGACTACAGGTTCCCTGAGACCTGGTGTAGGATAAGCAGTGCAGAAACACACTTGGATTTTTGCATTTTAGCACACTAAGAAATTTGGTGAGGATGTTCTTGACAGATGTTACATTAGAAATGCTATTATTAATGTAAACAATATTTTCTGTCATAAGGTCTGAAACAGAATTTTGAAGCGAACTTGAATTTTGGGGTTTGCAAAAGCATTCAGACTCTGCATATCATCCTTCAATGTTATAGGATTGAGTGTTGGAAATTCAAAAGGAAGTTTCCAAATTAAAAATCACGTTTTTTTTTATGGATTTATGTTAAAACATTTCATCCAGTGTTCTGTGTTTAACTACTTTAGCCTGCACTTTGTGGGAATGTTATTTTGATAGCGAATTTAAAGTGTGAGGATGTAAATGCTTTTATTTTATTTTAAATGCAGTTCATTCGGAATTGCTAACCGTGCGCTAAAAACAAAACAAATTTCTTTATGGATGACGCATGAATCCAACTCTGTAATGGAGGCTTTCTGTTTTCATGGCACAGATTGTTTTGTGTTTCTTTCGCTCACACACTTGACAAATGATTACTACTAATCATTAATGTTGTTTGAACGATATGAGAAGTTTAATAATACAGAACTGTTTCCCACCCCCAAAAAAAGGTAATAAGAGGCAATGACCACCACCATAAATGTTTCTCTTCCTGTCAGGCTGCTATAGGAAACTCGGACAGGCGTCTGGCCCAGATTAAGAGGGAGAGGCATGAGTTTGAAGAGTTTGTTGCTAAAATTCGACAGATCACACCGGTTCAGGCACAAAGGGCACAAAAGATCATCGGGTACATCGAGCGGCAAATAAAAGCCAAGGTAAGATGCGTATTAATAAACCCTAGTAATAAACTAGTAATAAACCTTCATTATGATTATACAGGTGCATCTCAATAAATTAAAATATCGTGGAAAAGTTCATTTATTTCAATAAACTAATTCAAATAGTGAAATTCATGTATTACTTCATGAATATTACTTCATAATATTACTGTATTACAGGGAGACTGAAGTAGTTTAATTGTGATGATTTTGGCTCACATTTAACAAAAACACGCAAAACAAATTAGAATATGGTGACATGTCAATCAGCTAATCAACTCAAAACACCTGCAAAGGTTTCCTGAGCCATGAAAATGGTCTCTCAATTTGGTTCACTAGGCTACACAATCATGGGGAAGACTGCTGACCTGACAGTTCCAGAAGACAATCATTGACACCCTTCACAAGGAGGATAAGTCACAAACATTCATCGCCAAAGAAGCTGGCTGTTCACAGAGTGCTGTATCCAAGCATGTTCACAGAAATTTGAGTGGAGGGAAATATTGTGGAAGAAAAAGATGCGCAACCGAACCGAGAGAACCGCAGCCTTGAGAGGCTTGTCAAGCAAAATCCATTCAAGAATTTGGGTGAACTTTACAAGGAATGGACTGAGGCTGGGGTCAAGGCATCAAGAGCCGCCACACACAAAGGAATTTGGCTACAGTTGTTGTGTTCCTCTTGTTAAGCCACTCCTGAACCACAGACAATGTCAGAGCCATCCTAGCTGGGCTAAGGAGAAGAAGAACTGGACTGTTGACCAGTGGTCCAAAGTCCTCTTTTCAGATAAGAGCAAGTTTTGTATTTCATTTGGAAACCAAGGTCCTAGATTCTAGAGGAAGGCAGGAGAAGCTCATAGCCCAAGTTGCTTGAAGTCCAGTGTTAAGTTTCCACAGTTTGTAATGATTTGGGGTGCAATGTCATCTGCTGGTGTTGCTCCACTGTGTTTTTTGAAAACCAAAGTCACTGCACTTGTTGACTAAGAAATTTTAGAGCACTTCATGCTTCCTTCTGCTGACCAGCTTTTTAAAGTTGCTGATTTCATTTTCCAGCAGGATTTGGCACCTGCCCACACTGCCAAAGCACCAAAAGCTGGTTAAATGACCATGGTGTTGGTGTGCTTGCCTGGCTAGCCAACTCACCAGACCTGAACCCGTAGAAAATCTATGGGCTATTGTCAAGAGGAAAATGGGAAACAAGCAGAGCCGATCAGCCCTATACACTCACTACTCAAGTTGTGTAGGGCCCCGCAAATTACGCAAGGCCCCGCCTCCCCCGCCTCATTTTACAGCGCGTTAATGTTAATGTTTACTGTGTAGATGACCATATGAAGCGGAGCTATCCATCTGACCATGAAAAGAGAAAAAAGAAACAAAATGAGAGTGAAATGTGAGAACAGCAACCAGGTAAACGTGTGTTCTCTTCAGGTTTGTTGTCAGCAAGAGCAAATAACAGTAAAGTAAAGTTGATGTGATTCTGTCTCTAGTCTCTATCTGACTAGCTAAATTAGCTGTGCAGTGCTGTCAGTGCATCTCTTGGCCTGTCTGTCTGTCACACAACAATTTATTGCGTGAACATTCGTGTGAATAAACGCGCAAAGGCAGCGGTGTTTATAAACGGCAGTTCGATCTCCGTGCTGCACATGCACATGCGTTCATATGCGCGTGCAATCGTGCAGGAATTAAACGCGCGCTTTCCAGCAGCAACATCTGTGTGGGGACCAATACAAAAAGTAGCGTGATAGCACTCCTAAATGACAATGTTTATAGTCACTCAATAAAGGTTACAGCAACGTTAATGCAATATGGAAACCAATGGATTTACATTGGAGTGGGCATAATGCCAGGTCAATATGAATGCACATCCCTAAATAATAACCATCAGGGATCAAGTACTGCTCTCGTGCATACTATAAAACAGTGATATGGTATGGCAAGCCATTTTAGCTTTTATACACTCACATGATATGGATTTTTGATATCAAGAATTCAGTTTTCAATACTTAAAATGTAAATATTAAGAGTCTGATTTCTAGAAGTAACCATATTTTTGATATCAGGAATTACATTTTACACTAGTAAAAACATATCTGATATCTGCTATTGCATATTCATTAGGAGCAAACTTTTTTTTAAGAGGAGGGAGATTTATAGTGGGAGCAGTGGGGTGTCAAGTGTGAATGTGTGGCAAATGGTTTACATGGCTCACAGGTCAGGTAGGAGGGCCCCTTAGCAGAATTTTGCTTAGGGCCCCAGGGAGGTCAGGATCGGCTCTGGAAACAAGAGACCAAAAAAATGCGAGTTTCACTATTTGAGTTGAATTATTGAAATAAATGAACTTTTCCATGACATTCTAATTTATTGAGATGCACCTGTATGCATATACTTTATTATTTATTTATTTATTTATTTATTTATTTATTTATTTATTTGGGGTTTTATTAAGTCTTTAATATTTTTTACTCATTTTTTAGAATAATCCCAGAATAGATATCGATATACTAGCAGATTGTGTGTAAAGAGGTAATAATATTAACCAGGGTTGCCAGATTTTGTCTACATTTCCAGCCCAATATTTCTTTCAGAATCCAAACAAAAATATGAATCTAGCCTCAAAATATTATAAAAAAGACGCTTATTTTGAAGGCAATTTGTCAGACCTGCTACTGAATGGTGCTAATTAGCTACTCTGGGTATTTTTAACTGATCACAGAAAAATACTTAGAAATACAGAATAAGCCCATTTTAAAATTTGAGGCTTGACCACATTTACTCCTAGCTGGTCTAATGCATCATGACTTTTTTCCACCTTCCCATTGATTACTATTTCTACTCACTATAACCTTATATCCGTTCAGGTGTCTCGTCCTGCCACCATTCAAAATACAAAGAGCAAACAAATATCTAATATTTATTTTGTGTAATCTGAGTGTTGAAAGACCAAAACACAGTTTAATGTCTCAGTAAATATGTTCGGTTTGCAGTGTTTAGTGGTGAACAGAGATTTGTGTTAGCTATACAGCGGAGCTTTGAGGTAAATCGTACTTCCATTACTGCCAAAAGGTCTTCTAGTCTTGGAATCACATTCAGTTGAGCAGTGATACACAAAAATTTAACAGAACCTCAGTAAAGATGAAGCCATAATGAACAACTGTTCATTTTTTCATTAGGGCAAGGGGCATATTGACCAGTGAGGCACAACCTCCTAAAGTCTGAAAGCAGAAACTTTCCAGAAAGGAAAATACCCAGATAATAATATCTCTCTTTTCAAAATGAAAGCTGTAAAGAAAAATATGAAATAATCAACTTTCCTGTGGCCACATTTCCCTGTTCGCTCCTGCAGGAAGTGCTGACGGAACGGATGCACAGGAGAAACAAGTTTTTGCAGATACAAAACTGGAAGCAGCAAATCATGGTGCAGAAGAAGGAACAGATGCAAGAGAAGCTGTCCAGGATCGATTTGGAGCACCTGGTGCAAAAGAACACCCAGTCCCGCGAGTTTCTGCAGAAGTTCCAGGAGCAACTGCTGCATCACAGAATGCTGGTTCGAAAGAGCCAACAAGTATTGAACCTTTACAAGGTACAGATCCAGAACACAAGCCCCAACGTTCTGTTTACCTTGAGGATGCCATGTTCTGTTTATCTCATTTGGTTTAACAAAAGGTGCCACGTGGGTTCCAATAACGTTCTACACATTTAAAAGTTTGTCGTTTCTTGCATGTCAGATTCTGCTTAACATCCATTCCTGACTTTCCTAACATGAGCAGCACAAAAGATTTTCCAGGACAAAATAGAAAAACTCTGCTCTTCAGGATCAAGAGTGATTTGATGTATTATTGAATGACTTCTCATGTTTTTTAATCCATGTGTAGCACCCATGTTTTTATCCATGAATCTTCTACAGTGTTGCAGAACGTACAATACAGCAGCTATTAACACTTTCCCTCAACAACCTCTAATTTTAATGTTAATTAGACAAAAAAAAGTGTTAGTTTTTTCTATAAAGGTCGAATAAACGTCTAGAAGTCGGTTAGAGTCGCAGTGAATGAGTTATTATAGAAACATGTGATAAACCATAAATTCTTAGCGATGTTGAGATAAATGAAAGATTACTTCAAATACTGTACAAAAGAAAAAGTTTAAATGCAATCATCTCTCAACAGATCAGTTGAGCTCATACATACAACTTGAAGAGAAGCTGTAACGTACACAAAACATGATACTGAACTGTATGTTTAGTTTCTTTTTTTAAAAATGGTTCCAGCCCCAAAACAGTGTCCAGCACAGCACTATTAAACATAAACCACTGCTGTATAAAAGCACCATGCTGAGAATATAAAGAGACCCGTGTTGACTCATCATGGTGTTTCTCGGTTGCAGGAGCGTCTCAAGAAGGAAGCGATGGAATCAGAGTCGCTGAGCAGAAAAATCGCTTCACGTGAGGAAAAGCTGTCAAAGATCCGAGAGCAACAGCAAAAGGTCGAGAAGGTGAGGATGGTGTTGGAAGCAGGAAAAACGACTTTGTCAAAGGGACAGATTGTGATGGCGGTCTCTAAAACAGCAGGTCTTGTGAGGTGTTTATAGTATGCAGTGGTTTAGTAAATACCAAAAGTGGTCCAAGGAAGGACAACCCATAGGTGGACAATTCTCATTGAAGCGAATGATGATGGAAGGCTAGCTGTAGAGCTACTGTAGCACAAAGTGCGGAAAAAGATTTCCCCGACTCTGATAGAAAAGGTGCCAGGACACAAAGAACATCACAGTCAAGTCAAGAAGCTTTTATTGTCATTTCAACCAAATATAGCTTTTGCAGTACACAGTGAAATGAGACGTTTCTCCAGGATCAAGGTGCTGCATAAAACAAAGACAGGGCTAAGGACATGTAAGTAGTCTTAGCCACATAAAGTGCAACTGTGCAACCTGGTGCAAACAGTGCAGGACAAGACAAACAAGACAGTGCAGGACAAAGACAGTGCAGTACAAAAAACAGTGCAGACAATACAAAAAGTACAAAAAATGCAATACACAAAAGACAATAAACAGTAACAGAAACAGAGCCGACCGACCAGCGTAAATACTGAATGTTTAAACAATATTTCGTGCAGTAAACAGCTTCCTCCCTGTGGGGCTGTTTAAGTGTACACCAGTCAGAGTATCCATGCTAATCCCGATCCACTGACCCTGGAGCAGTGGAAGAAGGTGACCTGATCTGATGGATCACGCTTTCTTTTCTATCGTGTGAACAGCCAAGTGTGTATATGTCACTTACCTGGGGAAGCGATTTCACCAGGATGCGGTACAAGAAGCTAGCGGTATGGTGCTCTGTGCAGCGTTCTGCTGGCCAACTTCGGGTCCTGGCGTTTTTGTGATTGTACCACTTACCTATACATTTTTTCAAACCCAGTAAACATTTTCATTGCAAACGATACTGGACGTTGCCACACTGCAAAAAATGGTTCAGGAATGGTTTGAGGAATATAAAGTACACAAGGTCTTGATTTGGCCTCCAAATTCCTCAGATCTCAATCTGTTCGAGCATATATCAAGATCAGAATAGTCTGGTTTGAAAGGCGTTCAATCATCCGTTCATCTTCAGTAACCCGTTTATCTTGGTCAGGGTCACGGTGCATCTAGGGGCAATTTAGTGTAGTGCATCCACATCTCGGGATGCTTTTGAGAGGAAATTGGAGACCAACAATAATATGGAAAGCAAATGAAACACCAGTCAGAAAATGACACAAGCTTGGGATGTAACTGGGAAACCCTGGAGCTATGAAACACGTACACACACACGCACACACGCACACACACAGGAAAAACACCCCAAAATATAATGTGTAATAATTTGACTTGTTTTCCGCATTCCTACTTCATTAGGGGTGTTATAACCTTCATTTTTTGAGATGTGAGCTGAATGTATTTTCAGACAATTATTATTGTTTATTTATTTTTATACAGACACATTTCTCTGTGTGTCCTGTACGCAGGAGCGAGCTCAGGCCGAGGATCTGAATAAGAAGCTGAAAGAGCAGTCGGCTAATTTCCGCGTCCCAGATGTCATGGAATACGTCGAGTCCAAGGCCACGAATGATCGACACAGGCAGACCATCAAGTCCATGGAGCGTAAAGTGAGGATTGCTAAGGTGAGCCGAGGCAAAATTACAATCTCAGCTAACTATGTTGAAGGACCAAGCATGGTTTATTAAAGTGTCTCAGCGTGACAATCACTTGGAAAGCCTTTTAATTCATAATTAAGGATAAATCAGGCTCATTTAGGTTTATAAATACACCACATCACTGCTGAAATCTCAATTCTGGCTAGAGGTTGTTGAATAATTTTCTATAAGAACAGATGAAGTTTATATTAATCAGGTTCATCGTTCTAATACCTGATTGTTTTACGTTTTCTGTGAGGGGATGAATGGAATGAGTCCAAGGTTGTGTAGCTCATTGTTACAGACAGAGGTAAAGAGATTAGCCACATGCTTTTCTATATTGTAGAAAATACAAAATACACAACAGTTGTCTTTGTACAATCTGCAGATGACATCGAAGACTAAGAGTCCAGGAGACTTGGCAGGCTGCAGTAAGAGCGAGGAAGAGCTAATCCCTGATCAACAATCCCATCAACCTTTCGACTGATCGACCTGAATCCTTATTTAATATTCATATGCCTTATTCATTCTTTATAAAATGGACCTGCACATCATCTTTCCACGAACCCGGCTGAAATAAAACATTCAAATTCCAAACCCCACACGTTATTAATGAGAAAGTTTATTAGTTAGTGCTGTGTATATTAAATGCTACATACAGATATTTAGCATAAATGTCACATCCATCTCCACATGAAATTTTTCTTACTAACTCATCCACAGTCTACAATTTGAAAAAGCTAAAGAGGAGTTTTTAAAACAGATTACAGGAACTAACACAGCAGGCATGCACGAGGCAGAGTGCAGGACCACAGACGCTCAAAAACCCCTCACCTCCAGCCAGAATGTCCCCCCATCGTCCTTATTACCCAGCATCCCTTCCTTTGTGGCCCTGACCCTCCTACCAAGTATATATATTTATATAGAAATTTTAAACAATATTAATAACAAAAAAAAAAAAAAAGAAAAAAAAAAAGAATACACAATGGAAATGTGAAAACAAACACAAACATTTTTTTCTTGAATCCCGACCGCCTGTTGAGTCAAACTTTTAATGCCTTGGGGAGAAAAGACACCTCTTGAAAAACATGTTTAATTAAGAGTGTATATGTAAAATATATATATATATAAAAAATGAAAACCACAATATAAACATGGAGGCTATGGATACACCCTGAATCGCTCATGCTTTTAAGGCCAAATGTAGCTAGAGCTCCGACTTCCACATGGCAGGCGTTAATTATAATACTGCACGGCCCTCAGAGGCCTGCTCGTCAATCACAGCCATGTGAAAATGGAGATAAAAAAGATTAAAAAAAATTATTGAGTGCCACACAACCTCGCTTGTGCAAAACTACCACCTCCACCTTGGGAGTTCAAAATTAGGAGATGTAGAGATTTGCGTACGTTTATTCTGCACTGGCGTCCACATTCGCTCAAGGTCTAGGGTGCAAAAATGATGACTTGTTGACTGTCGGCAAATTAAGGACACTAAACAACGTAGGTTGGATGAGAGGGCAGCGATGGCTTCGACCTTCACTCATCTCACATCACAGAGCGAAAGGAAATTGTTCTCATACTAAAAAAAAAAACGAAAGACGGCACACGCGGGGGCGTCATTTTACAGTATAAACGCAGGCAAGTCAACAGGAAATATAACAAATCTATACAGGCTGTAGAAATCTCGCTCATGCTACTATACAGAGTCATAGTCACGAGTCATAGTCAAAATCTGGTTGACGCTAAGGGAGGTTGTGACATTGACCTATTCTCAAAGCTGGTTCTGAATGAGGGGTTAAAAAAAAAAAAAAGAACGGAAAAACAAAAGCCCGGCTCCTCGTCTGTGAGGGAACGAGCACGAATCATCAAGGTGCACAAAACTACTCGCGTATGACACCGTCACCACTATCGTCGTCATCATCATTTTCATAAACAAATGCCTAGAAATCTACCAAGCAAATAAAAAAAGAAAGAAAGAAAAAAAAAAGAATAAAGGAAGGAAAAAAGGTTAATGGACAATTTGATAGAGTTCCATATAATAGTAATAATAATAAAAAAAAAATCTATAAAAAAGTTTAAGAAAGACTAAAGACAGGACTAGAAAACGTGACGTATACATACTATCCTATGTACTTACAGTAACACAAAGCTGCTTCAGGACAGTCACACTTGTGGGAATATGAACTGTATGTGTAAATGAGCAACGTATATATTTCTATATAGTATATATTTATGTATAATTGCGGTGAAATGCGGAGACGGTGATGGACTACCTGGTTTACAACATGCCCATTCTGGGGAATCATACAGTACTTTCTCTTTTTTTTTTTCCTTTTTTGGTACATACAATTTCTTGCACGTTGAAGGGCATACACACACGAACGAGACAGCGTGAACAGTTCATAATATTGTAATAGCACAATATAGGCAAACCCCCGTCTGTTACGGAACGTCTGGTCAGCGTCGCCTAGCCAAGGTGTCTAAAAGTAGGCAATACAGTTTGGAACAGTGACGTGAGGACGTATTTACAGTATTCTTCATTTCAGAGCATGGCTAGGGACTGACCCGTCTCCCATCAACTCATTCTTGATTGGTAGAAAGGGATCTGTAGCTGCAAATAAAAATAAAAAGCACACAAACACTATCTAAAACGCACTAGCTACTGTCAACTATATCATTTTTTTCCTTCACCCTTTTCCTTTATTTTTCCCTCTCTTTAATGTTTTTATTTTATTTTATTTTTTTTTAAATATAAACTCGTGCTCTGATGGATAAAAGAGTGATTGAACTAAATACCAAACTGAAAGACTGGCATAAAGACTCCAGACTGAGACGTTTCTTCGTCTCTCCCTCTCTCTGCTCGCCATGGAAAGTGTTTGTCCTTCATTATTTTCCCTTGAATTGTAATAAAATGGAGCTTTGAATCAAGGCTGGAAAGAGAACGATGCTTCGAAATTTCAGCACCTATTGCTTGTCCGAGATGAAGTGGTGTCCAACGGAAAAATGGGGTAATTCCTGTATATGTAGGTAAGGAAGTGAATATACCACTTGCTTAGTATTTGGAGCTATCTAAAAACAACAGAGGGACACAACAGGAGGGTCACTGAATAAGGGAAGAAACTGGGTATCCGCCTCCTTCAGCAGTGTGTTGGACCGTGTGCTCCTGGAGCAATCCGAGATCTGCAAAGCGTTCTCCGCACCACACGCACTTGAACTGTGCATCCCTGGAGTGAACGCTTTGGTGTTTGGCAAGGTGCTCTCTCTGCTTGAAGCCCTTATCACAGCTTGCGCATTTGTACGGCTTCTCGCCGGTGTGGACGCGCCGGTGACGGTTCATCTCTGACGAGTATTTGAAGCGCTTCTCGCAGTCAGGGCACTTGAGCGGCTTCTCACGTGACGGGTCGCAGCGGTGCTGAACGAACTCGGATGACGAGAGGAAGCGACGGTCACACAGCGAGCACTTCAGAGGCTTCTCGTTGCAGTGTGTGGTTTGGTGGCGCTGCAGCGTTGATGCTTTCTTGTAGGCCTTGCCGCAGACGTCACACTTGTACGGCTTGTCCGGGTTGATGGGCGGGCTTGAGCTTTCACCGCACTTGTGCCGTAGCAGCTCGCCCGACTGGCTGAAACCTTTGCCGCATGAGGCACACTTGAACAGGTTGTCCATGCCGTGCACGTGCTGGTGGTAAAGCAGGTGTGAGGGCTGCAGGAAGCCCTTGTCACACAGGTTGCACTTGAACGGTCGGTCTCCCGAAGCTGTGTGCGTGCGGCGGTGACGCACAAGAGCGTACTGCTGCTTGAAGCTCATTTGGCAGTCATCGCAGTGATATGGCCGCTCCTCAGAGTGTGTGCGCTCGTGTTGGCGCAGGTCGGACGGCCGCTTGAAGCCCTTCCCACACGTGGCGCAGCGAAATGGCCGCGTGCCCTGCGGCTGACACTGGTGGTGCAGCAGTTCGGATGACTCTTTAAAGTGCAGCTCACACACGTTGCACTTAAACAGATGCTCTCCCGAATGCGCATACATGTGTCGCACCAGGTGTGAGCGGTGCTTAAAGCTCTTATCACATACGGCACACTTAAACGCTCGCACCGAACTGTGCGTGTGCTGGTGGTGCTGCAGGTGGGACTGCTGGCTGAAGCTCTTGTCGCACGTATCGCATTTGTATGGTTTCTCGCCCGTGTGAACACGCTCATGTCGTGTAAGTTCTGATAGGTGGCGGAAACCCTTTGAGCAAACAGAGCACTTGTAGGGCCTGTAAGGGGCCGAGGACTCGAAGGTGGGCTGTCCAGAAGCACCAACTGCTGCGCTGCTGCTTGCTGATGCACCGTCACCGGAAGGCTGAGCAGGATTGCTGCCTGAAGACGTTGGCGTGGCGTTTCCTGAAGACCCAGGCCGGTAGGTCTTCTCGCAGATTGAGCACTTCATGGGGTTTCCACTGTTGTGTGCATTGTGGTGCTGTGCCAGCGACGTGAGCAGAGAGAAGCCCATCTTGCACACACCACACACAAACGGTTTCTGCTCCACCTGCACACACTGGTGTTCCAAGAGGTCTGTGGCTTGGTGAAAAATCTTCAGGCACTGTGTGCACTGGAATGAGCGGTCCTGGTTTACCATGCACTGGTGCTCGTGTGGATTGGCCAGATGTGAGATGTCATGGCCACACGCGCCACATTTGTGGCCTCCTTCGCTCCCCACCTGCAACGTAGGCTGCTGCGCCTGAGACGGATGCTGTTGCTGGCTGTGCTGTTGGCTGTGTTGCTGGCTGTGATGTTGCTGCTGCTGCTGCTGCGACTGCAGGGCATCTGGCTGCAGCACTATGCCGTACACGGCGCATCCGAGTGCGTTCTCTGCTCCTGGCGGGATGGTGTGGACGACAGGAGGCGGGGCAACAGCATGCTGCTGCCATGCCTCCGTCATCCGTGCCCGTGTGTACGGATTCAGCTTGGTGCCGTAGTGGGACCGCTTGGCGTGTGACTCCAGAGGGAAAGGGTTGCTGGACTGGCCGCGATGCGACAAGTGGGGGGGCAACGAGGAACTAATTTTGACGGCTCAGTAGGACCACCACAGGTGAGAAATTGGGAGATGTATTACACCTCAAACCTCCAGGAGAACTTGCTGGCTCTAAAATGTGCTCAGAACACTGTGGGGGGCATCCTCGCAACGTGAAAAACAAGATATGGAAGATGGACGATCACAGGCACACCAGTTCCACCAGATTCCTTCAGACGTGTTCACTCCTGCAAAGAGGAAATCAGTCAATGAATTATTTGTGATAAGTCACACAATTCAGTTTTTATCTAATTTGTTAGCACTTGCTAAGACTAAGGTGAACGTGTCCAAGATATTTTTTAATTAATCTTGGCCCTGATCCATACTTTCATCCTCTTATCAGTCAAGGACAACATGAGAATTGAGCTGTAACCGTAACATTAACAGAACCCTTCAATACTAAAACGTTTGTTTTAGGAAACAAAATCGGAGAAAATGCATCTTTTAGTATTTCATATATACAACAATAGTTTCATTTGTAGCCCGTGTCTTAATGGGACGTCC
This sequence comes from Tachysurus fulvidraco, assembly GCF_022655615.1. Lineage (NCBI taxonomy): Eukaryota > Metazoa > Chordata > Actinopteri > Siluriformes > Bagridae > Tachysurus > Tachysurus fulvidraco. The sequence goes on from NC_062534.1 coordinate 20,537,508, forward strand.
ACTTTTACGTAACGTTTAGGCTGACAGATGCAGAGGAGACAAATTTTAATACCCCATATTTAATGTTATGTATTTAATGGTACTTTTCACTTTTTTAGGTTTACTACCACGACTGTGACTCAATTTTCTAATTATTAATACAGACAAAATTTAAGTTCATATAAGCCGGCTTATTGACATTTTCAGTAAGGAAAGAGTTTTAGCATTTGAGCTGCACATTTCTGAGTGCAATTTGGACCAGATCTATTTCTAAAGCTAGTTTAACCCTGAATTGTGAAGTCTAAAAAAAAATAAATAAAGAGAGACTACATTCTATAGACTGATAACATTAATCTTCAAAAAGCTGTAATGATTGTGTCACTTGTAAATCTATAGATTAATGTATGAATTACTATCTACCTGCTCTCATGTTTTTAACCCATTCATCATTATTACTCTACATTCCTTTACTTATCTGTACTTCACTAATTCTGGTCCTACCTTGTAAATGTGTGTGTTATTATTTACAGCTCATGTTTTACAACTAAAATGCTGTATGTTCGTTCAGCTTTTGTTTTTAAACACGTTGCATTAAATCAAGCTGATCGGACATTTACTTCCAATAAACAAGTAAGCAAATATAGATACGGAGAAAAATCTACAAGTGGAAAGACCCCGCTTTCTACTGCCTTCTCAACATTACGATCTCACTTCCACTTCTCCTCGAAACACATTATGTTACCTCAGCTAGTGCTCATTGTATGTTCAATCACAATGCTCATCATCAAGCACACACAAATAGAACGTTGCTGACCAGAATTTCTTTTTTTTTTCGTCTCAGCTTATAACAATAATGTGACGAATACTGACAATGAGCCTTGTTTATGAATCGATAAGCAGAGTTTGTATTGTAAATTCTGGAAAACAGAACTGGAAATTTTGAGCTGGGTGTCTATGGCGATGAATGACAGACAATCACTTGTGAATTATCAGGGGATACACAGCACTGCCGATTTACTTTCAGGGACACCCACAAAACTCCATATAAGGCAGGCAAACTCACACTGCTGACATGACAAAAAAAAAATCAGGTTTAAAATTTAGGAAAATGGAGGAGAAAGAAAAATATATCTACTGTACCCAGGTGAACATGGAAACCAAGCACATAGATTTTAACTATTGTTTAATTCCTTTTAATTCAGAGAAACATCTCAGAGTGATTCTCAGCTTGAAATCCTTCTTGCCCTCAAACATTTCCAAGTGCAACACCTCAAAGTCTCAAGATCGTAACGGATCGATAACAGCATACGGCTCTGAAAGCCTGACAGACTCTGATCCACTTTGGGGTTTTAGGATCAAGTGCTGGCTTGTCGTAGGTTCCTGGAAAGAGACAGAATTCATGCTCCAAATGTGTTAAACCTACCGTTGATACCTTTGCGTTAATTCTGCACGTAGATGTGACACGTTTATTCGATACGGTTCTAATCCAAACATTTGATTTGATTTACATGTAATTAACTCTGTGCTGAACTGGTATTTGAATCAATCTTTGTTTTTTTAGCATTTATTTATTTTTTATGTAAGGGTGCTATAAAAACAAAACATCATTAATCATGATCAGTGATGGGTCTGAGTCAGTGATTAGTGTTTAAATCAGTAATTAAACAAGAGGAAAGTTGGAAAACTCTGCAGCCGGTCAGTATGAAGAAGATGATGCTGCTCGTTGGAACTCCCATTGTTCTGCCTGGAAATGAACCATCTCTGCCTTTAATACGAGATAAAATAAATAAAATAATTTAATATAAAGTCTGGGGGTTGGAAATACTCAGAAAAAACCTCACACTCTCAACAGGCAGAATAAGAAACTGCACCGTTTATTTACTTACCAACTGAATAAACAAACATTTACGCCACTTGTTTATCTACATTAGCATTAGCAATAGCAGCTATTCGGCTAGGTTTACATTTTTGCACACGAAACGAATATAGAGTGCACGAAGAAAAGTACAAAAAAGAAAATACCAACCTTAATGTTAAAACTAAACAAATAAGACATCTTACACGCTCATGTGCTGTTTACAAAATGAAAAAAATTATCATTGATACCGGAGAGCAAGCCGGCTAACTAGCTATTAGCATTAGCCGTCAGCATATATCGTTATTTCTACTAAAAATAAACGTTTAAACACGTTATTATGTTTTTTCTTTACATACCTTTTCGTTTCCGAGAACACAAATTGGCATCAGACTTTGTTTAATTTCTCTTCTTTTAAAATGTGTTAAAATATGTTCCGGTTTCGTAACCGACCGAAGGCCACAATCTGATCCGCGGATTTTCCTGCTCGCTGGACGCCGCAGGCCGCTCACTTTAATCCGCTTGTAAAAAAGCACCGCGAAAGTCGGAACGGTTTTTCTATAAACAACTAGCAATCGTAACTTGCGTGTGGTGAGAGTCTAAAGAGATCGACTCATCGGGTTAAAAAGTCGTATTTACGCGCTTTTTTTTAACTTAATTTCGGTTTCATAGCAGCAGCAGCAACAGCAGCACAAGGCTCCGTTTGACCACCAAAAAAACCCCCCAACAGGAACCTGAATAATAAATAATCGGCATCATACAGAGAACACACCGGAAACATGGGGCAGATTGCTTTATTTTAAACAAATGCAAACTTATCATCAAATACACAAAGCGAAAACGAAGTTTATTTATTTAAAAACACGTTTATTTTGTTATTTATTACAAAAAAAAATGTAGCCAGATATATTTTGGCTCGAAACGGATCATGGCTGTGGAGAGACGAATTCGTCCTTAAAAACGTTTTAAAACGGCCAACTTTTAAACCTTTTCTACTGAGATCGTTGAAAACCTTAAATACGACTTGCTAATTATTACTTTTATCAACAAAGAAAAAAAAAAAAACATTTGTTGAATATTTCTACCACGATTCCGGAACTAATGCGGTCGATAATTGTTGCAGGTGGGACTTTATGACGACGCAACACTTCGCCTTTCAGTTCCAAACTTCTCTGTGCTTTTTATTGAATAAGGGATAAAAACAACATATTTAAACTATATTTCGATTACTACACGTTTTTATAGCTGGTCGTTTAGGATGTTGTGTTAATACGCCTGTCAATGAAGCTATATTTACGCGTGTAACTTATTTCAAGCTGTTTATTTGTGTGTTAGCATGCTGGTTAATTACAGCAGCAGCTCTGATGAGGAAGATGAAGTCGTTGCTACAAACAGAAATAATAATGAAACCAGGTTTGGTGCATCTCAGCATTAGTCATAAATAACTTTATTTTTTTGTTGTTGTTTTTTTCATGGAGTGAAACTGAACACTTGTGTTTTATCCAGGGTTTCAGATCCAGGAAAGAATGAAGGCTCACGTCAGACTCGCCTTCCTCTGCCTTCCTCAGTGATGGAGATGTTCAGAGACTCAGAAGAGCAGCACTTTGATCACAGAGCTCAACATGGAGGTCGACTCAGGTCTTTCCAACACGAGAGAGGCAACTGGGCTACGTATGTCTATCTGCCATGTAAGACTCAGTCAAGTCAAGACGCTTTTATTGTCATTTCAACCATATCAGAATCAGGTTTAATGGCCAAGTATGTTGACACACACAAGGAATTTGGTTCCAGCTGTTTGTGACTCTCAAAAGTACAGACATATAGCTGTTGCAGTACACAGTGAAATGAGACAATGTTTCTCCAGGACCATGATGCTACATAAAACAAAGACAGAGCTAAGGAGCTTAGTAAGTTAGTCCTAGCCACCTAAAGTGCAATTGTGCAACCTGGTGAAAACAGTGCAGGGCAAGACAGACAAGACAGTGTGGGACAAAAGACAGTGCAAACAAAAAATTATAAGACGATACACAAAAGACGGTAAACAGAAACAGCGCTGACCAGTATAAATACTGTATGTTCAGTGTTAGCGATCTAATGTAAAATCTGATGCATGTTCCCCAGTCTGGTCCTAATACAGCAGATAATTAGCTGCCTATATAAGAATTAGGTGCATTAGAGTAGGAAAAACATTCATATACAAATGGCTAAAGGTATATGTGGAGACCTGACATTCATAGCATATTTTTTTTTCCAGGATTTTCACAAACATTTTTCACCAAAATTAGAAGCACGTGAATGTCTAGAAGGTCTTTGTATTTTACAGTATTAGGATTTCCAGTGCGATAAAGCTCATGTGCGAAATGCGTTCATGAGACATGCGTTCGCCTAGAACGATGCGGAATACCTCAAGTGTTCTGTTACAGAGCTCTGACCTCAATCCTACTGAGCACTTTTGGGATGAACAGAAACACTGACTGCACCTTAGACCTCCACATCCAACATCAGTGCCTGATCTCACTAGTGCTGTGGCTGAATGAGCTCAAATGCCCACAGCCCTCTCCAAAATCTAGTGGAAAGTCTTCCCAGAAGAGTAGAAGGTGCTAAAGTAAGCAAACCAGCCCTGGAATATGTTATTGTTTTAATAAGTGCATATGGGTGTGACGGTCAGGTCTTCACATACTTTTGACCATGTTGTATGAAGAACAGGTTCAAGCGGAGTACACACCTATGGACTTTGTACTCGTGCTTCAGATTCTGAAAAATGTGATTGTGGACTGTGTGAGGGTCAGTGAGGACAGGATTGTGACCCACTGACATAGTCTTTTTTTTTTTTTTTTTTTAACAATCAGTGGTGTGTTAAATATTGGCCTGAATCTGAGGTTCTGTTTCAGATGAGCCTGAAGAAGTGTTTCTGGAGTTGCTGGATGAGTTGCGGGTTTGTGCCGCAGCTCATGGCGTCACCTTGACCCGGGCCGAAGAGTTTCACGTCAGCCTCTCTCAGACGGTGATTCTGCGACACCATTGGATTCAGCCGTTCGTTCAGTCGCTGCGTTCTGCGCTGGCAACATGCAGTGGGTCTGGACCTGTTTTCTATAAATTACCCCATTAACCTTAAAATTGCTTCATGACGTATATTAACTGTGAGCCTTTTTGTTTTTGTTTTTTGCAGATTTGTATGTCTCGCAGATAAACTGAAGGTTTACTCCAATCAAGAAAAAACTAGGCAAGTTTCTCATATCTTACATGAATTTTAGTAAAGTAAGTGAATTACAGGGCACAGCAGTGGCAGCTTGGCTGTGCTGGGCCTTGAACCCCGATCCTCCGATCAACAACCCAGAGCCTTAACCATTTGAGCCACCACTGCCCATATAGTTAAGCAAATAGGGGAGCAAAAAAACTAAAATGACCTAAAATACCTAAAAACGAATGTTTCTTGCATGTTTACAGTCACGTTACTTCCCAGCAACATAAAATAAGTCGTTTATATTCTCGCTTCCGCTGAGCCGTCTTTCAGACCCCTGATTAAACGCTCCTCACTGTGACCTCTCATCCTCTGCAGGACTTTTCTCGGTATGGAAATCTCGACAGGTCACATGCAGCTTCTTGAAGTTGCGAAAAGTGTGGACAAGGTCATGGAAGAGTTCAACCTCAGCACTTACTATGAGGTCGGCAGATTTGATCAAGATGAATCAGATGTTACTCGACCTTTGCTTTCATTTGCTCACTTACGATGTCTTCTAGGATCCGTCGTTTCACTTGAGTCTCGCCTGGTGTGTTGGTGACTTTGCTGAAAAACTGCAGCATACGTGTTTAGCAGAGTTGCAGGTACAGTGCTGTGATTTTATTCGTTACCGATGACCGACGTTTTGACTAAACGGATATTCCGAAGAATTTAAATGTAAAAAAGGAACAGGAAGAAATCGAGTCCTTAATTCCAAAGACGTAGACATAGAGGAGAAACGCTGGAGTTGCAATGCAACGATTTCTACAGACACACAGAGATTTCACAGAAACGCTCATGACCGAACATGACTTCAGAAGAAGTCAATGAAAAACAAAAATAAATAGCAGAAAATAAATACTTCTGGCTGAGAAGACTGTATGGGTGCTTCGTTCGGCTCGGGTCGTGTTGTGACTCACTGCTGTGTTTGTGAGCCGTGAGCCTCAGTGATCAGGAATCGTGAATATCACACGATTGTTGTTTACAATTCGAGGTCAGGGAGGCTCTGATAGGGCTGGGCAATAAAACGATAACGATATGTATCGCGATAGACCCGTGATCAATATCAATAAAAAATGTGTTCGATAAAACGTTCAATATTTTTTTCTTTTTCGTCCGAAGAAAACAGAGGTTGCGAAGCACGTTTGGCTTCATTAACAAAGACACTCACTCTCTGGTAACCTAGCAACGTAGGGAGTGACACACAAACAGCCAATCATGTAACAGTATCATGCGATGAAATTGTAAATAAAAAAGGAAAAGTCAGCTACTTTTTCATATTTCTGCAGGTTTTATATTTCAAACAATGTTACTGTCGTGTATCAGGTTTGTTTTTTATATTACAGATGTATCTCAGTTTACCTCAGTTTTATTTCTGTTTACAAAACACTGCACATATTTTAAAACACTTTATTCACCAGAAGGTGAACAGCTAGTGAACATCCTAGCACTAAACTCTCACTAAATTCTCAGGTTTATATTTAACGCTTTGCATTATTTTATTACACTTCATTAAGCATTTCTTACATTTTCTTTCATTTTGCACCTTAAATGTTAAGAGATAATTGTTAAGTGTTCATTGTGACTTTAGACTTATGTTTACATTTTAATTATTTGAGTTTTATATTGAGTTTAAGACATTTCTGCCTTAATAACTGAGGGGATTATGATCAGAGGAAGGTTAAGTTTTAAGTAAAAATGTTTAAATTAACTTATTTTAAATGGGTCATAAAAAATAGCAATAATTATCAATATCGACCGACATGAAACACTGATATCGTGATACAGTTTTCAGCCATATCGCCCTGCCCTAGGCTCTGACTTGTTCAGGAGCAGTAATCATAGCGCACACTCTCTAATATTAATGAGAGCAGCTAAACAAGCATCCGTCACTTCCTAAACATATTTAAATCGACCCTGTCCGATTTTTCATATCAATTGAATCCCACCCATGTTACTGACCTGTTTTAACCCCTGAACTGTTTCCTTTTCTCTCTGTCCAGAGTCTCATGGAAGGCCACGAAGATGAACCTTTCCAGATAAGGCTGAAGTGCAAGGAGCTCCGCTGCAAAGCCGGGAATAAATTCTATCAGTTCCCAATAAAGTGACACAATACAGTTGGAAGGATATTACAGTAATAATAGACTAAAGCCTTCAGACACTCCAGACAATCAGAAGAGTCAGAGACGCTTTGCTAAAGATTTGATGAATGTACAATTTTACAGTGTGAAGTCTACCGCATGGAAAATGTTGTGGCTGGCGATAAAGGACGTATTAAAGTACCTTATTTCAATATATATTTTTGTACTGACGTTTATTGTCAGTCTTACACGGATACTGAAGATTTATATCTAATGCACTGCTGCTTAGGGCTGCAGCTATGGATTATTTTAGTAATTGAGGATTAATCGAGTAATCGGATAAGAATGACTTTTTCTTTTCTTTAAAAAAAAAAAGGAATAATGAATGTGCAAGAGAAAATAAGACGGGTGTCTTAAAACGAACAACTTATTTGTTTACTTTGCTGAAACTGCATACATTAATTACTGCAAACACTAAACCCATGCAGTCTGTGACGGAGAGAGTGAGACTAGGAACATGAACGACGCTTAGGCTTTCACAAAACAGCTAATTCGGGGACATTTTTCACCACCATATTGATTTACGGTCTTAAATAGTCACTATATATAACCACAACCAACATACATTATTACAGACCTTTATTTTGCAACCAATAATCATAATGATTTAGCCTAAATGCGAACGCTAACGTGACCTCGTGTCGACTCCGCTCAGTGGACGTTTTATTTTGCTGCATCTGTGTTTACATCACGTTCAGAGATTAGCGGGTTGTGCGTCAGTAATAATAACGGTAATAACGGGGAAACACGGTGCCCCCTACTGCTGCTGCTATAGTCATAAAGACTGTCATGTGCTCATCTCCGAATTCTTAATTCTTCTACATTTGTATACTGTAATGTTTTATAATCCAAATATCCCATGTGACATAAAAGAGTCAGGGTCTGGTTTCTCTTCATGTCATATCAAGGAGATTTTCTTTGCCACTTTCCTCTCTGGCTTGCTTTCTGTAAAGCCCCTTTGTGATAATGTCTATTGTACAGTATACATGGCTGAATCTATACATTGTTTTCTGTATCAGTAAACTCTAAATTCTACGAATACAATGGAGAAATATTATCAAATGAATCTCGCATCTTTGTCAAGAGTTTCTCTTTTTCTCATTTATTCTGTAGCTTTCAGTCTCAGGGACAGAGGTATGATATTATATAAGCTTTAAATCATGTTGTCATTAGCTGCTTATCCGCCATCACTCATACTCATGTATGTTATTTGCCTGAAGAAATACACCGTTACTCTTACCCCTTTCACATAGTAGAGGAAATTGCTGTTTCCTGTAGTTTTAACGTGTGAAAACTTTACTCGTCATACGCAACATCCGACACAATGAAACTGCGGAAATGATTGTTTTTTCTAACAAATTACAGCTTCTGCTGTACTGTTTAATAACAACAGAATCAAATGTCGGTTATTTTTAGGGATAAGCTCAAGATTTCATCTCACTTCAGTTTTTTTATTTTATTCCTTCCAGAGGGATATAGAATATATAGTATATTGATGTATGGCATAGGATTAGTGCTTTATCCTGGTGGAGGTCTCACTAGTGATCTCAGGTGGTTTGACATATACCCAGGCTAGCTAGTTCTACCTCCTCTGCCAGAACCTCCAGACAATCCCAAGCCAACTTTAAGAAACCATCTCTCCAGTAGGCCCGGGGTTGCCCCTGGAGTCTCCATCCAGTGGGACAACACTGGCAAAACTATAGCCGGAGTTGATCAGAGGGCATCGTTGTAAGGTGCCCAAAACTGATTTTTGAGGAGCAGAGGATTTGCTCTCCCAGATTGTCAATTCTCCTGTACTTACAACATATCCTTGACATAACCATGTCACTGATAGGAATGCAGACTGATTGGCTAACAGATTCTGCTTTACCACTAGAGACTAGTACAGCAACTGATCTTTTTGGCACTCACCTTTTGTTTTTCCATAACTTGTGATAAAAATCCCAATATACTTAATCTCCACTAGGGGCAAGGAAGCAAGGGAACCATGGGCTCAGGGGCAAGGGAGCAACAGTGCAAGGGAACCATAGGCTCAGGGGCAAGGGAGCAAGGGAACCATAGGCTCAGGGGCAAGGGAGCAAGGGAACCATAGGCTCAGGGGCAAGGGAACCATAGGCTAAGGGAGCAAGGGAACCATGGGCTCAGAATTAGAGGTGCTGAATTTTCAATGTGAAGTGAATATTGTGCAAATGGGACCTCTAGTCCCCCTACTGAACACCCTGGCAGCATCTTGATATCCTTTCTGAAAAGGACTTTGAGACTCTGGTCTGACAGCCAAGTTAAAGTGTTTTGACTTGCAGAGGAAAGCACTCTCTCACTACACTCATACAGGGAATAGATCATGTAAGGTAGCCACAGAGACCTCCTATTCCTGCATGTACAGGATCATACTGCCACATCTGGCCGCCTGTTCTTCAGCCTCTGATGAACCCACATTGTTTCTCCTGAATCCAGCTCACAACCAAGGTCTATTTTACAGAACCCTGAACTATAGTTTTCATGAGAGACTAAGGATTCACTTTACCACTGGAATCGGCCACAAGTTTGTCAATAACTTGAACATCTCTGGCTGGATCCCATCCACTCCTGCAGGATCGCAAAGTTTTCTAACCACCGTAACCTCAGCCACAGAGATGTACACCAGAGATTGCCTGCTATCAATTATTATTTTTATTATCAACTATGACTATCAATTCTATTTACTCATTTGGTACAACTAGAGAGAGATAAAGAAACTTGCTTGAGGGCCTCAGTGGTGGCAGCTTTAGCATGGTTTTTTGATCACTAGCCCAAAGCCTTTGCTGATGATCCACCACCGGCTTCATACAAAGCCATATATAAAGTAAAAGAGCAGAGGAAATGAATCAACGAGCCAGGACAGGGTAACATTAAAATCATTACTGTTCAACCGATATAGAATACAAACACTCTTGACAAGTTTAAAAAGGCACAACAGGAGCATTTTGAGCTTGTAAATAAAATGAACAATACTGACTTGTACAGGCTTACAGTATTAGTCACAAAACTGAGTAAGTGGCTTTCTAGAGCAGTGCATCACTCATATATGCCTTTCACCCACACCAAAAACAAAACAAAATTAATAAAATGGTAAGAAACCATGCAAAAAAAAATGATTGAAATGTTAAGTGATTGACCTTCTGAACCCACCAGTTGATCAGAATGAGAACAGTGAAAATAATGACGGATGACTTCAGACTACTGAACAAACCTTTCTCTCGATTCTTACATCAACAATTACTTTTGCTTTTACACAAAAATTAAACAATTAAAAAAAAACAATTACACAAGTACTTAAAGGTGCGGTGCACGATGTTTGAAAGCCAACATTAACATCTGAAATCACCAAAACAAACACGCCCCTAACCCAAATGGTTGTCACCCTTGTTTTGATAGCTCCTCCCCACACATACATACGTAACCCAGGCTATTATGACGGAACCTGCTGGGGCAGCTAGCAGAGGGGATATTTTTATCAGTAAATCAACTCCATGAGTAATACTATGGTAATATAAATGTGTTTTTGTAGTACTGTGTGTTGTACCGTGAAAGGTTTAGCTCCGTTTCACGCGGAAGACGACGTTCGACACCTAGAACCCGTGGCAGAGGTAACGGCAGGTCTCCGCCATGTCAATGTTTCAGTCGCTTTCTGCTAATGTCAGACATATGCACTGAACGCTCTCTCCGCCGCATATTGACAAGACACGCCCCTTTCTGCTCATTGGCTACACGTTTGTTTTGTTTGTCTGCTTGACTCAGTTTTCTGAAGCATTTTTCAAAAACATCGTGCACGCCACCTTTAAGATGCAAATGTGACTTGGAATTAAATGCGTTAAAGACACATTTGGGACAAAGGAATAAATGGATCCAAATTGAACTCTAAAAGGCTCTTATCTATTAACTATAATGCTATTTACATATACACTGCATATATAATGCTATATATACCTCCAGTTTGAATGAATAATAATCTTTTAGCATATGAAAACGTTAAGGTGTCTTGATCCTGTGCCCAAGTTAAATTTATAATCCAAGCTGATCTGGGTACGAAAACAAAAATAGAGATTCAAGGACAATTGCTTTCAGCGTAAAAGGTCTCAGCATGAAATTAGTGCTGATGGAATGACCAAAGTTCTCTCGGAGTATAGCTGTGCCTCTGTAGTGTCTGATTCAGCAGAAATATGAGCAAAGAAAAAAAAACATTCAAAATATAAACATCTGATTTACAAAATAGATAAAAGAACATTTTTGGTATAATTAGAAAGAATAGCAAAAGTATTCACCTCAGTTCTGAGAAACAATCAAATCGCAGGCACATCAGTGTTAGTAGAAGAGATAGCATTTAAAGTGGCAGAGAACATTTGGTCTAAAACGTTCAGTAAATATCGATAGTTTTACAAATTAAAAATTTAGGATTTATTGACAACCCCAATATAAAATTCACAGAGGCTCATTTTCTGATCGTGCCCAAGAACGTACATATGGATAAACCTCGACTAATTTATTTACCTCTAAGATCCAGATAACCACAAAACCACTGGACATTTTCAGTCAGATAAAGAAGTGGTTAACCTCCAAGGATTTTTATAGAAAAGAAGAACTGAGGCATTTTCACTTACGAAAGCGACTCGGATCGTTTCTCTAAATTAAAGTGGCAATCTGTGCCGAGCGCTTTTCGAAGGTAAACAATTACATTTTAAAACAGAAGTAATTAACCTCAAAGGGGCAAAAAAAAAATCATTATAAAGGCAGAACTGAGGACTTTCAGTCAGGTGCGACTGGTCACTTCTGCTAATTTAAAAGGTGATAGTGAAAGTGTTGTGTGCGTCAGGGTGGTAACAGCACGTTTTTAATGTACGCGACGGTAGTGAAGTTCAGCAGCATTGCCACGTGCTCGTTCCCTGGAAGCTCCACCAGATGCACGGGATGTTTCTGCTCGGTTTCCCAGCGTTTGCACTGCACGGCGCTGAGCACGTTCACTGTGCCGTCTCCTTTGCCGTTCACCACTATGGGCTCTGCGTCTGGGAAGGTGCTGTAGTGGTAAGCCTCCGCTGTGTCGATACCGGTCCCATACAAACAGTGCACGGGAACGCCAGGGGCTTTCAGATCCTGCACCAGTGGCTCCGTGTCCTGACGCATGGCCCAGCCATCCTCAAAGCCGATGTCCTTGAAGAAACGCTCGTAATCTTTCACCGTGTAGTTGGCACTGGGTGTGTAGACCAGCGGCACGTCGCTCGGCCACGTGTGCGCGTACGGGAAGAGCCATGCTGTGGACACGGCAGTCCGCTGCTGAGTGCGGATCTTCAAAGGGCTGATCAATGGAATGCGATTATTATCACCTAACAGGAAGAGCAGGACAGTTAAAGCTAAATAAATAAATAAATAAATAAATAAATAGACCCAACACTAAACACAATTATTAAAAAAAAATGTGAAGTGACATACGGCTAAGTACAGTGACCCATACTCAGAATTTGTTCTCTGCATTTAACCCATCCAAAGTGCACACACTAATGTCATGAACTCAATTGATAAGCTAAAGAAAAGCTATCTTTCCTCTACATACACCAAAAAAAACCCCCAGAGGTTTCTAAAGATGGCAACCTTTTATAGAGCTTTTAACTATTAAAACTGTTCAAACTAAACCGCCGGAATTCAGACACCTCTATCACACACAATGTTATTTCGTACCACTGGCCATCACGCGCAGCGTCTTGGCCACGCCAGCCCATGGAGGACCCAGACACACAAACGCCTTGATGTATTTGTCCTTCCAGGCCTGTGACTGCTGATTGAGGAAGTACAGTGTGTACATGTTGCCCATGCTGTGAGCGATGAGGACCACCGGCCCACCGTATGCCTCTGCCATTTCCTCGATCATCTGCTGCAGCTTGCTGAAGTATGGCTTGTTCTCATCTGTAATAATGAAGACCGCAATTACAGCCTGGTTGAAAATAAATAAATAAATAAAACAAATAAGTAAGCTCCTGAGACTACAGCTGTATTTTTACTTGGGTAAAGATTTCAATGCTTGTGCCTCTGAAAAATATCAATCTACAATATTGCCTCTGTGAAAGGATTACACTTGGGGCAGTTTATAATAATAAATAATAATAATAATAAAGTTCGCATTTCAACATTTTAATTCTTCCATTAAGTCGTTTAATGACTCTCTTTCATCATTGATGATTTAATAGTAAACAGTACAGCAGGTGTAGAGGGTAATAGAAGAGGCTTTTCCCTGGTCCAGACTTTTCCCCCTGTATTTTATGTTCATTATTTGTGCCATAAAGACATGGGAACATCATTCATTTGTTTGTTCGACTTTAGTAAGTGTCTAATCTCGATCAGAAGCACAGACTGAACCGACATCCTTGGAGCTGTGAGGCAGCAACGTTACCTGCTGGACGTCCTTAAAGGAATGTCTACATCTATATTCGTTTGGTTAAAAAAAACAAAGTGCATTTCTTATATGTAGGTTATCATGAAGATTTAAATCTGACGCACTGGGAGCCTTTCTCCAGTCGTAAGGTGCCCCTCGGACATCTCCGTCTCGGGTGTAACCCCAATCCACCAGGGCTTGCACTATAGTGAAGAAGTACATTCCTGTGGATGAGAACAAAAAATACGTGCATGAGGACGACTGTAAACGGGTTCTCGGTACAGACGGCTGCGTTTGTTCTCGGTCTTGGCTGGGTTTGTTTGCAGTGAACCGGGAAGGAGTGTGAAAGAAACAACAAAACAAAAACAAAAACAAAAGCAGCCTGGCCACTGCTGGAAGTGTAGCTGTTACTTACCCAAGGAGCGTTTGCTCGGGTCGAGGTATTCCAGGCCGAACGTCTTACCGAAGCCGGGCACCTGGATGTCCACGCCTGGGGGGGCTTCTGTACTTCGCGTTGTGTGATTGTAGATCAGTCTGACGCACAAAATGACGCAAATAAAAAAGCATAAAACAATAAATTCATACACATTAAATGCATGTAAAAAAAAAAAAAAAAAAAAAATTCTTAAGCACGATGCATTTAAAAATAAATCAGTCACAACAAAAAGACTTGGCTCTAAATGTGCCAATCTTTCAGGATCATCTCTAACGCGACACAGGGAGCACAAGTACACCAAATTTAAACTTTAAACCCGAATTATTAGGCCGTGAATAGAAAAAAACAATTTAGCCATTAGTATTTACGCAGTTCCTTTCTGAGTCGCAAAGCCTGATTGCAAAGATCATGCCTTACGACACAAAGCGTGCAGATCTAGCCGTTGATGTACAAAAACAACTTCTGCTTCTGGAAATATGTCTGACGTCATACAGAAGAAACGTGAGCCCCGAGCGTGAAGCTGCTAATATGGACGTGAGTCATAACTTGAACTGAGAAATTCGATCTCGTGTAATCGGATAAAAAGTCGTTATGAAATAACAGCTACTGAATAGAAAGTACATGATGGACATGAGGGAGGAAACTGCTAGCAGAGACGATGCAGACAGTGAATGTGTCAGATTTCCATAATCTAACTGGAGTCATAGACAGACAGTCGTAGGAGACCGTCCAGAGTTTCCGAGTAGGAACTTAGGGGGTGTTTTCTGAAAAAGGTCTGAGTTCTATTCAAAAACTGCATAAATCCAAATACAGAAACCTAAAGTGAGCTTAAAGTGTACAAGGTTTGAGAACACCCGATCATCATCGGACCCATATGTGCGTCCTCTACAAAGATAATAGAACTATAATGTCTCTGTACAATGACAATGCCTCTGTACATGTAAAGCCATTCATAAAGATATGAATAACCAAAGGTAAAGTGTCCTGCACGGAGCTCGGACTCGGACTCAACCCCACTGAACACCTTTGGCATGAGCTGGAACACGGACTGAACCCCAGACCTCCTTACTCTTTCAGTGTCTGATCTAACTAATGCTCTTATAGCTGAATGATCACACATCCACACAGACACAATACAGCTACTAGTGGCAAGCTGTCCCTGGGTTAGGGTTACAGCAAAGGGGGAATAAATCTGGATGCTCAACACGCACCTACAGGTCAGTATTTCATGACACACTCGACCTGAAGTTTGTAGACTCTGCAGATTTGCCTGCAAAACTCATGCTGTAGTTTGCTCCACCATCATTCCTGTCCCCAAGAAACCAAAAATCACAGGACTAAATGTCTACAGACCCATCGCTTTAATGTCTGTGGTCATGAAGTCATTTAAGAGGCTGGTGTTGGCCTATTTGAAGGACATCACTAGACCCTTGCTGGACCCCCTGCAGTTTGTGCTCTTACTGAGCAAAATATCGTGATATCGGGCCGGGTTTAGGTGACGTCTGGAGCTGAGCGGCTGTAAGCGGCAGTGGTGTTGTAGCTTTGGTGGAGAGAAGGTGTGTATCGCTCTTCTCTCTGTTCACCGGTACTTTGTCACGTTTAACAGTGCTTAGTGTACGTGTATATTGTGTTTGCTCAAATTTAACCCACAAATTAGCAAAAATGAGCACGAAACAGACGTCGTTAGAAAGTTAGAAACTCTGCCGGTGTTCTGGATTAAATTCATGGCGGAATACCCTGAGAGCACACAGCACTTAAATCCCTGTTGCCATTTCCGACATACTATCTGTGTGAAGTGGGGTTTTCTGCAGTGATGGCAACCAAAACAAAACCACGGAATAAACTGGACATAAGCAACACACTTCGGGTGTCATTGTCTCCTATAACCCCAGATGGAACCGTCTCGTTGCAAAGAAACAAGCTCAGGGTTCTCATTGATTTAGCATTGTAGTGAGTTAAAAAGGCATGTTTAAATACAATTAAATTAAAATTATTAATTTTAATTTAATTGTATAGCCGCCGCCACCCCCAGCGGGCCGCGGTAAAATGATCAAACATTGACCGGTCTGCGGCGGAAAAAAAGGTTGGGGACCACTGTGTCAGTGGATCACCAGCTTCCTGACAGACAGGCAGCAGCGAGTGAGGCTGAGAAAACTCACATCCTGCACCCACATCTGGAGCTCCTCAGGGCTGCGTTCTCTCTCCACTGCTTTTCTCTCTTTACACAAATGACTGCACCTCTAATTATTGTCTCTCTCTCAACCACTATGTAAATATGTCTGTCTCTCTCGTGCCCTCTGTCTGTCTGTCTCTCTCGGTCTGTCTGCAGATCGACTTGATGCTTCTCACCTCATATTATCGATCCAGCAGTCGATGGCCACAGGCAGCAACAGGTCCAGGTTCAGCCAGAGCGTAAAGTACTCAGTGGTCTTCTTATAGCAGATGTAGTGAACGACGCTGGGTTTATCAAGCTTGGCCTCCAACTGGTTCCCGAGATCTCCTGGAACTTCAAAACAACAAGACTGAATGAACTTCCCAGTTACAGCCGTTCACACGTTGGAAGAAAAGAGGATTAATATACACCCATGTGATTTGCCTTACAGCTCTAGAAAATGGATCAGATCCTCCTGAACAGACAGAATCGAGACTTTAACAGCACCGTGGTGTAAACGGATTCAGAGCTTTGTGCTCGTCTCTATACGCGTTCACATCTAAAGACATTACGAGTGAATCTGATAAGAAGCTGTCTGCTCAGCGACCGATGATCAGTCGTTAAAGGGAATATTTGGCTATTATTGTAAATTGTGGTGACAAACAGGTTGTTTCTGAATGTCAGGTCGCTGGTTTTCTCCGAGTGCTGAGGCAACAGATGTGAAACGAAGCTTCGGTATAAACTCTGTTTGACTCACTCTGATATTATCACGTGTTTAAACAGTAGCCTGTGTGCTTGCTGAACGCTAGATAAAGTGCTCATATCACATCACAGTTGACTTTTGGTTAACAACTTGTTGCGGTTTGACTTCTGTCTTATTGACTTTGTTGCCCTTTCCTTTTCGAAAACCACAAACCTGTTTTAAAGCGCTTTCCTTACACTAGATTTGGACTCTTGTGCATAATGCAGGATATTCACTTTATTCGCAATGAAAAAAAGGGAACAGTACTGAAAATATTCTGTGGCAAACAATAAAATACTCTGACTCACTAAGTCCCTTAGATGTGGAAATTTACTCCTTCATTCTTTTTCAGCATAAAAGCGGCACAACAGAGCAGCAAATGATTAAGAACCAGAATCAGAAAGGTCTTTATTGCCAAGTATGTTTTCACATACGAGGAATTTGTTCTAGTACAGATATATCCTATTTAAATCTTGATCATGCCACAGCTTTGTGTCTCAATGAAGGAGGGATGGTGCTCCCTGTCTGTCTGTATGTCTGGCTCTCTCTCTGTCTGTCTGTCTGTCTGCCTGCCTGCCCCTCCCTCTCTCTCTCTCTCCCCTATGGAGGATTTTACATTGTATTCTCTCTGTGAACTCTTATTTCTGTTTTAAACCCTGATATTACACACAACTGTCCTTTTTGTTCACAAAGAGAAACTGTTTTTCATGCTTTTATTTACTGTTCCAGGTTACAGTCTTTCTTTGTGATTTTACGGAGCATTTTAAGGTTGTTTTATGTTGATTTTACTGTTCAGTGTTTTATTTTTGGTTTTAAGTACGTTAGGAAACAAAGGTTCAGGTGCCAACTGGTCAACTTCATCTTCGGTCAAGCCAAGATGGCAATATACCTGAGGCGGAGAAACCAGATTACACAAAACGCTGACTGTGATGCCACAACGATATTGAAAAGGCTGATAAAATCAAGAATTTGAATTGATTTGAATTTTTACAAAAGTATGAACGATGTTGATGGTTTTAAATTTGTGTGGTGTTGGGAGAATGCTTTGTGCTCTGTGGAGGAAGGAGAACTGAACTTTTCACCAGAGTTCAACTAATCACACATGTTTTAATCAAACCTTTAATCTTTATTTATTTGTTTTTTTATTTGTTTATTTATTAAGTCACCATGAATTTTAATGATATGTGACTTGTGTAAATAAAGTGTTGAAAAAGTCAGAAAAAGTCTCTCTCTCTCTCTCTCTCTCTCTCTCATGCCCTGTCTATCTCTCTCTCTCTCTCTCTCTCTCTCATGCCCTGTCTCTCTCTCTCTCTCATGCCCTGTCTCTCTCTCTCTCTCTCTCTCTCTCTCTCATGCCCTGTCTCTCTCTCATGCCCTGTCTCTCTCTCTCTCTCTCTCTCTCTGTCATGCCCTGTCTCTCTCTCTCTCTCTCTCTCTCTGTCATGCCCTGTCTCTCTCTCTCTCTCTCTCTCTCATGCCCTGTCTCTCTGAGCAGAAGAGGCTAGGCTCACGTGTCTTAGAGGAAGCAGATGCTTCACCCTCAAGTGTTGGGAATGATCATATGATGGAGAGCTGGTGATGAGGGGGGATTATAGTGGAACAAATAGTGACAAGTTAAACTGCTCTTAGGACGACTGTCAGATTAAAACACACAGGTGACGTTTACTGAGAAAAGAGATTAATTTAATATGATACGTTCTGTATTTAAGCAATGTCAAGGGATGACATATTCTGTACCACAGAATTCATTTGTCTGTTCTGCCTATTAATGTTGACACCAAAACGTTTGAATTCATTCTGTTATTAATCTGTTATCCTGTAAACTGTTTCACTGACATCTTTTAGCATCTTTCTTCACTCGCGTTTTTGCTTTTAACTCTTTAAGACCTTTCCTTGCAGGTATTGATCTTTGTCTCATTTTGAATGTAAAGGACTTGATGTGCAGTCCTGTTATTAAACACACACTACATTGCGTAACAGTAGTGGCAACACTTCTCTGCCTCCCTCATGTGACTGGATGTCATATGAATCAGCTCACAGACACAAAACAAACAACTCGAGGAAAAATTGACCTCTGTAATCCTTCTGTACATGCTATTTCAACATGTTTATAACTCACAGAATGGTGAAAGTATGTTAGTTTATAGGATAGGGATGAGTTATACAATTATACACCAATGCAAATGCTCACTAGACTCTGACCTCTGTTTTGGCTGCATGCTAACAACACTAAACACTAGCACTACTCTCAACACTAGCACTACTCTCAACACTAGCACTACTCTCAACACTCTCAATACTAGCAATACTCTCAACACTCTCAATACTAGCAATACTAACAACACTCAACACTAGCAATACTCTCAACACTAGCAATACTCTCAACACTAGCAATACTCTCAACACTAGCAATACTCTCAACACTAGCAATACTCTCAACACTAGCAATACTCTCAACACTAGCAATACTAACAATACTCTCAACACTAGCAATACTAACAATACTCTCAACACTAGCAATACTAGCAATACTAACAATACTCTCAACACTAGCAATACTAACAATACTCTCAACACTAGCAATACTAGCAATACTAACAATACTCTCAACACTAGCAATACTAACAATACTCTCAACACTAGCAATACTAACAATACTAGCAATACTAACAACACTCAACACTAACAATACTAGCAATACTAACAATACTCTCAAGACTAACACTACTAGCAATACTAACAACACTCTCAACACTAACAATACTAGCAACACTAGCACTACTCTCAACACTAACACTAGCAATACTCTCAACACTAATAACACTAACAATACTAACTACTAATTCCGTGACTGAAACAATCTCTTAGACTTCGACAAGGTGTAACAAGCAGCTTGTAATCTCTGAAAGCTACATTTCACAAACCTTCAGGTCAACACCAGGCTACATGCTAACGTTCAGTCACGCGCTCCTGAGGTAAACAAACCAACAGTAAACAAGTCGTCATCAGTAAACAAGGCTAACAGTTAGCATTAAGATCTGTAAGTGTCTTTGATAGACAGTTAGACAGACAGATAGATAGATACCTGTTTTGAAAATGCATCAACTTACTCAGTACCACAGGAGGAGGTCGGTCCGTGCACCTCTTCCCTTGGGAACATTTTAAACTTCTGCACCAGGAGAATGAAGCTAAAAACAACAACAACAAACAAATCAGCTTCCAACGGACCATATCTGTGCTGCACTGATAAAATAACCCTTTGTACGAAATAGCTCGGTATCAAAATAAAGCCATGGTGAGAGATTATTAAGCTGAGAAATGTAAAATAAATGCAAAACTATAAACGACACAAACGCGCCCCATATGAGCGCTGTGAGGGTTTTTAACTCACTCAGGCTTTGGTGACGATCACAGATGACATCGATTAGAGGGGGCGGGGAGTCGATTAATATTTAGCCGACGTTTTTAAAGGTGAAGTACTGACCAAAGGCATGGTCAATGCTATAAACACGTGCTCACAAGAAATATCCCAATATTTTATCACAGCTTACATGATTGCTGTATTAATGATTGCAATAATGCTTTTCTTCTAATAGGTCAGTGTTTATGTAGCAACAGCTCATACACATACACAGGGACTTACACAGCAGACTCAATACAACACATAATCTAAGCATAATAATAAACAGATTTTTTTTATTTATTGTTTTAATGTTGTTGAACCAAATCCTGTAATCACTGATGATTTGTGAGCTTCTGTTTTTCTTAGGAAACATTTAACATTTGTGGAAGTCTAACAAACCTCTGATGAATAAAGCAGAATAACTCGTGGCATAGATTATTTACATGTAACCAGAATGTTCTTAGAAATGTGGGCGTTAAAGGGAATAAAAAGAAGATAGTAGTAAAGATTAAAGTTATTCGGAAAGCATTTTAACCCTTAAAAGAGCTCGGAAAGTCAAAAGTGTTGTAGGAGTAGTGAGGAGGACGTTTAAGTGGCCTAAGAGTTTCTTTAGCAGAAGAGAAAATGGCCGAAAGGTGAAAAGGGAGACGAAATGTGTTGTATATAATATTTAATAATGATAGTGAGTGCCCTGGAGCCAAACCCTTGAACATGTGGGACGTGGTAGGAAGGCGTTGGGCTACCGATCGGAAGGTTGTGAGTTTGATCCCAGGTCCTTCAAGCTGCCACTGTCGGGCCCCCGAGCAAGGCCCTTAACCCTCAATTGATCAGTTGTATAAAAATGAGATAATGCAAGTCGCTCTGGATATAAGGGCGTCTTACAAATGCTGTAAATGTAAATGTAACATGAGGCCAGAAACCATTACAGGTCATCATGCATATACAGTATAAACACACGCACATGCTCATTCAATGAGTGGAAATTGAGCTAGTTGAGTGTAAATGTTTGCATATACTGAAATGATAAAATAGGAAAATATGAAATAGGTTTGACATGTTTCTTTATTGTGACAAGTACGAAAAAGAAAATGTTTTTAAAAAATATTTGGAAAAGAGGGAAAGATCAGGTCTGTACGCCTCCTGGTGGCTGTAAGTATTATTACATTATGATTTTGGTTGTTAAATTTGACTAAATCTATCCATCTATTATAATAAATTAGGCTGTTACATTTGTATTTAAAGGCATATTTTTTAGTATAATATATCCTGCGCATAAGAATTTAATTGTTAATATTATAGTGTAAGATTTTAATCATATGCACATGGTTATGGTGCCATGAGCAGAATAAAAATCTTATAAAAAAAATCGAATCTGATATATTTTTATACTCTCTCCATCTATGTGAAGGTGAATTAAATGTTATTTAGGATAAAACCCTTTCACAATCATAAAAGGCAGAAGTAATCATACAGTTAAAAATAATCACAGATATGTCCCATAAATAAACAAAGGGAAAGGAATTATTAGTTAAAGCAGAATATTTGAGAATGCAGAGAATGAAATTAAATCTAAAATAAGATTTTAAAGATAACAGAAGCTCTGGATGATACCTTTAGAGTTAATGCACAAATAAATGAGATTTATTCAGTGGTACTTTTTTTAAGTATAGAGATATTGACACCTTTACTGTGTGATATACTGAGCTAAGTGGTGTGTAAAGGTACAAGTACATAGTCCTTTGTTCTGCTCTTGTTAATGTCTTTTGATGCACATTATTTTGCTTAAAAGACTTAACAGTTAGAATGACAGAGAGAGATATTTATTAAAGATGGTCTTGAGGATTGATCTGTATCACATTGCACAGAGTTTGCACATTAAGTAAAATTATATATATATATATAGATCAGGTCAAGGGTCACTCAAACACCATGAGAACAACACACCAGCTCTTGGTGGTGTGATAACAGCACTGGTGAGCCTTAATGTTTACGCTAATGTATTTTTTTAGTCTCTGCTCATCCATGTTGATGATGCAGAAGTACAAATGTGACCAAGACATTTGAAATGAAAGGGGAAATAAATGAAATAAATGTGTTGGCTTTCAAAAATCTTTTATAAATACAGTCGAATCAAACAGGTATATATATATATAGAGGTTAGAGTTGAGAGGTTATAACAGTTTAGAAATGATGGTTGGGTCTCATCAAGTGGTGGGAGTAAGTCACACATGTGCAAGTCACACGTAAGTCTCAAGTCATGAATGTCAAGTCAAAATCAAGTCAAGTCTTTTTTTAATATTTGTCAAGCAAGTCTCAAGTCTCAAATTTATGACTTAAGTCTGACTCGAGTCAAGTCATATGACTCGAGTCCCCCATCTCTGGTCTCATCTGATCTTATTTATTCAGCATCATTAAGGAACATAAAAGAACTCATTCTCCATCACATAAATGCTGTGCAATCGTGTTGTCTGTGTTAGACATCTAAATAACTAAATATTTATCTTTTACTCTCTTTAAATTCGACATGATACAACAAAATAGACAGTAATCTCAGTGTGATTTTAATGACTGATTGATTATTTCAGAAGTTGCAGATCTGGGGTAATTTTAATGCATGATGGTCTTTAGAATTCACACAGAATGGTACAAAAAGCATCTAATGAACAATGCTGAGAGGTCAGAGGAGAACGGATAGACTGGCAGAAGTGGCAGGAAGGCGAAACCTAGTACCATTTTTTTCCTTGCTAGGGGAAAAAAAATTCAATAATGTAAATCAGGTCAACTTTTTGGTGGACTGGCTATTACAACAGAAGGGCACATCAGGTTCTACTCCTGTTAGTCAGTTACAGGAAACTGTCACAACACTGGACAAAGGCTTTAAAACTGGACCAAGACTGAAAAGTCTTTTATTTTCCAACATTTAACATTTAATGTCACATTAATTAGAGTATTAATTACAGAGTATTAATAAGAGTATTAATTATAGAGTATTAATTACTGTATTAATTACATTCTAATCATCTAATTAGAGATGATAAATATTCTTGAATAATAATAATAATAATAATAATAGTAATAACAATTGTTATTACTATTATTATTATTATTATTATTATTATTATTATTATTATATGATTGGTTTATTAAATATGTATTATTTTCATTGCATTTGTTAAAACTTTTGGACTGCTTACACATGTTTGCCTCATGGAGACACCCTTTGCACTAATCATTATTTTATTGCACAGGAATTTTTTATTTATTATTTATTTTAGTTGTCCTTCAATCATCCGATTTGCTCTTTCAACCCTGTCCAGTATCAAGCATGTTTTAGGTAAATCAACTTTTCTGCTGATGTACACCAGGACTTTGAGCCCTCAGATCAGGTCAAGGGTCACTCAAACACCATGAGAACAGCACACCAGCTCTTGGTGGTGTGATAACAGCACTGGTGAGCCTTAAGATTTACACTAATGTATTTTTTAGTCTCTGTTCATCCATGTTGACGGTGCAGAAGTATAAATGTGACCAAGACATTTGAAATGAAAGGGAAAATAAATGTGTTGGCTTTCAAAAATCTTTTATAAATACAGTCGAATCCAACAGTTACATGTATTTTCATTTCATTCATTCTTTGTCATAAATGCATACATTTGTGTGAGCGGATTTTATTAAGTTTCATTTAAGAACATGTAAGTTTCCAATACAAAAAAGAAATGTACAGAGGGCTGAGTGCTGCTAAAATTTAAAACATAATCTAATAATAGGAATACCGGACTGTAAAATAGATGTAAAATAGACATTAAACTTTACAAACTATATATATTGAAAAATAATGATGACTGTTTTGTCCAGCAGGCATTGACAGTCAGTCATATTCAGCAAAACCGAAGCTAAAAGAAGGACAAGAGACGATGGATGTACATGTGATTGCTGATATATATTTAATCTGTACATATTGTTGAATCTGTATATTCTATACAAACTGGTTATGTTTGTGATTATATACACAAAAGTCCACATAGTAAAAGACCTCCTTCGTTTCAGTCATACATCCTAATGCACATCAACTCTCTTTGCAATCTTTAAAGCTAACCACTCTGCATTTATGAAATCAAGCCGAGCATTATTTAAGGGCTCTGGTCGATAAGTTTGCGCCGCTTAGACTGTTTGACAAAAATAGTACGGACAGCGTCGTCCTTCTGAACCGTTCCCTGTAGGATCTCCTGGATGGCACTGAGGACGTTGTGGTTGAAGACGATGTCGAGGTGAGCCAAGCCGTTGAATTCTGTCATGTACACCGGTTGCTGCTGTTTGCCTATCCAGCGCTTACACAAGCTCATGCTGTGGCTGTCCACCGTATTGTCCCCGTCCTTGTACAGAAAGTTCACTGGATCACTGTTCGGGAACTTCTCGTCATAGATGTAGGTGACTGGCGTGGGTAGGCCAACACCGTAGAAACAGTGGACCTCGACTCCGGGGGCGGGGAGGTCTGCCGTGAGGTTCCTTGTGTCCTCCCACATGTGCCAACCATCCTCAAAATTAATGTCGTTGAAGAAGCGACGGTAGTCCTGATGGGTGTAATTGAAGCTTGGCGTGGAGATAAAGACATGGTCCTCAGGCCATGCATCCTGAGATGGGATCATCCATGGGTTGGTGGTCGTCATGCGCTGTTCTTCACGGATCTTGATTGAGGACACCATGGGGATGCCATCGTTGTCACCTGAGGAGCAAGGGGAATCAGACACACTAAAATTAGCATCAGAGTCTGGCTAGATTCTCATTCGTACTCTTAAATCAACCACAGAAACCCATTTCTACTGTGGGCTAAAACCTCCTGCTTTAACTAGGCTCCAGAGTTTCTGTGTTCTTTTCACTGGGCTTAAGCAGAAATGTAAGTCCCAGAACACGCAGATAAAGTCCTGTGTACGCTGTTATGTAACTTTGTTTAAGGGCAACTGAGGATGACCCAAAACTACCTACATTTGTTTGGCAGTCACAGGCTTCGTGAATTGGGTTCCACTGTTACAACCTACCCCAGTATTACTTGTGTGTCTTTGTGCTCATTCGTTTAACATAATTTTAACACTTTATGTGTTCCAGCAATGATCTAATGCTCAGCTAATAATAATAATAATAATAATAATAATAATAATAACAACAACAACAACAACAACAATAATAATAATGATGATGATGATCAGTTTTGTGAACCTGATGCTAAAACTCTGAGGGGCTTCACACATCCACCCCATGGGGTTCCCAGTGAGATGAAGCTCTTGATGTAGCGATCTTTCCAGGCCTGGCTTTGCTGGTTGAGGAAGTAGAGGATGTAAAGTCCTCCCATGCTGTGGCCCAGCAGGTGGACGGGTTGCTTGTACTCATTGTGCATCTCCTCCACAAGGCTCTTCAGCTGTGCAAAATACTCAGCCTGCTCATCTGGAACAGACCACACACAATCCGTTACATGCAGCTGAAGGTTTTAAACAGATTATTGGGAATGTCAGTGTGACTCTCAGCTGACATTCCCTCATTTTGAAACATTGACTGGTTCTACTACAGATGAAAACTGATGAACTCATCTGTGGTTCTTCCCCAGTTCTTCATCAATGGGACAAATGAAGTCCCCAGAAAAAAAGTGGCTAATTATACTGTCAATGATGACTGTGTTCTTAATCAGATTAGTTGATTGGACAAACAAGCAATAAGTCTAGTATTCATGATACCCCCCTCAAAGCCCCACCGTCTCTGGTTCGATCCTGAGTTTAGGCTATTATCTCCATGTCTGTGTGGGCTTCCTCTGGGTATTCCGGTTTTCTCCCTCTATCCACCAAAAAAAGTTTGTCTTTGAATTGGCCTTGCCAAATTATCCATATATCTGTTGTGCTCTGTGATGGACGGGCTTCACATCCAGAATTTATTTCAGCCTCACACCCAGTGTTCCTAGAATACTCTTGAAATCCACCGTGACTATGACCAAGACAATTTCTATTCATTCATTCATTCATTCATTCATTCATTCATTTATTCATTCATTCATTCATTCATTTATTCATATTTGCAGTTGGTTCTGTCGTCTTGGTTCTGTCGCCATTTCCCAGCACAATGCACAAGTTGGGCAAATTCACCTCAGATAGATTGAGATGGTTATAACTGCCTGTATGGTCTCGTAATCCAGATCTTGGTTAACCCAAGCTACAGTATCAACTGAACACAGGAGCTGTATAAATTGGTAAAGATACAGTGTACTACCATACCAACACTAGGATAATATCCATTCAGATATTCAGTTTAAAGCATATTATTCAGTAACTACAACATATTATTCAATAATTACAGCAAAAAATAATATGAAAACTTTGTAGTTATAGTTGTAGTTGAAGAATAATAAATATGGACATATCAGTTTAAGGGGTAACTTAAGAGAGAAAGAAATAGATTTGACTCACTTGGAGCAATCCTCCAGTCATACGGTGCTGCTCGAACAGTCTTGTTGCGCACATATCCAATACTGACCAAATGTTCAACCATGGTGTGAAAATAACCTACAAACAGAAAGATGTCATACAGGAATCAGAGAGAGAAAGAATCTCACCGGTGTACAAGATAAGGAACACGATTGGCATTCGTTAGGATTACTTGACAAACGTAATTCAGAATGAAATGAGTTCACTGATTGTAAATAAGTTACATTGGTGACAGAGCAATGACCTGCCAGATTGTTGTTATCCAGGAACTCTATAGAGTATGTCTGGCCAAATCCAGGGACTCGCACTTCCACACCAGGAGAGTTGGAAGTCCTGTGAGTCGTTCGGTTATACACAATCCTACAACACAAGAGAGGATGTGTGAAACGCTGACAACTGGAGTCCATTTGCATTGGCATGGCGTTGTCGATGTCAGAGAAAGCTCCAAAAACAAAAGGTCAATTGGTGTTGCAAAGAGCTCTGTGTTAGCTCAGCACTTACCATCACAGTGTGAATAATTAGTGGAACAGAATGACAATTTTATTTACAAAGTTCCTTCATTCCTACAATCTCATACATTTGAGGGGACACATACTTGTCACTTAGGTGGTACATTTAGTTTTTTAGCTACTAGTAGGGTAAACTCAATATAATCTAATGCTAATAAAAATGATATCCAATAAAAAAAAGTTTGTAATTCCAAAAAAAATCTGCAAAACAATCTTTGTAAGTAAAAAAAGGCTGTAATTCGTTTGTTTAACCCTGAAATAAAACGGATTGCTTCATTTCAGATCCAACATGGTGTTGTCTCACTGTCCAAATATT